>NC_056733.1:961940478-962075478 GCF_019279795.1 Protopterus annectens | reverse complement strand
TGTTTTAATAGTCTAGGATAAGAGATAGTATCAAAGGCTTTTGTTAAGTCAAGAAATAAGATAGAAAACAGGGAGCCCTTGTTTCTTGCTTGGTTAATGGTCTTGACAATGTTTAAAACAGCAGGGATAGCACTGTGTCCAGGACAAAAGCCATGCTGAGTAGAACACAAAGCAAATGGTTATGAAGGTATTGGAGAAGTTGTCTGAGGAGAATTTTTTTTAGATTTTGGACAAAGGAGACAGTATTGCAATTGATCTAATGTTTGCAAAATCAGTGGAGTTTGTACCCTTATGTAATAGAAGAATGTGAAATTGTTTTCCACAAGGATGGGAATATGACCCACTGATGGATCTGTTTATTAATAAGGACACAGGGTAAGCTGAAGTGTCCTTGGATAATATTAGATACTCTGTGAGGTGGCTGTCTGGAAGTGAGAGTAGTGAGTTTTAGTTTGTATATATGCTTTTAATAGAGTAAGTTGATACAACTTCTCATAAGAGGGTGGCAAGGTGGTTGCTTGCTTGTTGACATTTATTCATGTTTTATTAACTGGTTATAGTATTGAAGAAGTATGACTTAGGTGTTGATGCAATCACAGATGGGGTGTTAAATATCAATGCAATCATGGATGGAGTATTAAATATCAATGCAATCAGGGACGGGGTATTAAATATCAATGTAATCATGGATGGGGTATTAAATATCAATGCAATCATGGACAGGGTATTAAATAGCAATGCAATCACGGATGGGGTATTACATATCAATGCAATCACATTTGGGGTATTAAATAGCAATGCAATCATGGATGGGGTATTAAATATCAATGCAATCACATTTAGTGTATTAAATAGCAATGCAATCACAGATGGGGTATTAAATATCAATGCAATCACATTTAGGGTATTAAATAGCAATGCAATCACATTTGGGGTATTAAATATAATTGCAATCATGAATGGGGTATTAAATAGCAATGCAATCATGGATGGAATATTAAATATCAATGCAATCACGGATGGGGTATTAAATATCAATGCAATCACAGATGGATTATTAAATATCAATGCAATTGAAGATGGGGTGTTAAATGTCAATGAAATTGCTTATGAGGAGTTAAATAGGTTCATAGGTAGGCACTAGGCTATCTGCCCGAGGGCATTTATAAGCTTAGCCAGAATGTGTCAGCTTTCGCAGCCCCATTGATTAATTAACTGATCCTCTGTCAAACAGAGCTAATGAAGTGATCCCAGGGGTTTATTTTCTGTTAGCCATCCACTCGTCAAGGTATCTCTTGAAAAGTGTTAGTGAGGGGCTCTTCCTGATGTAATTTGGAATTTTTTCCAAAGCATGGAGAGTCTCTGTGACAGGAATCTATCCCTCCAGCATGTTCTATTTATTGTTGTGGTGAGGTTTAGCTCACTAGAGCGCATGGCTCGCAGTGACTTGGATTTCTTTAGGTGGAGCATGTCCATCAATTCTGAGTTGTAAGTCAAGCAGAGATCACCTCTGAGTAAGCGATATGCCACTGAGTACAGCCAGAGCTTTTTCAGTCAGGCTGCATAGGACATATGTTTGAGGCCAGTAATTCTCTTGGTGAGGTACTTTTGTGGTCTTTCCAGCTGTAGGAAGTGTCTTGTGAGGTACATCCCAAATGGGGCATTGTACTCATAGGTTCATAGATTCATAGATTAGTACTAAGCTAACTGCCCTTGCGAGCCATTTTAAGCTTAGCCAATGATCCCTTGTGAGACTCAAACCCTGCACCTTGTGTTTGTAAGGCAACACCCTAAGCATTAGGCCACCCTCCCAACTCCCATGATGGGTCTAATGAGTGATGAGTAGAGGGGCACTATAACCTCTTTATTTCTAGATGCGAGCCCTTTAGTAATTAAATGGGCCACATAGAAGGATTTCCTAACTACTTTGGCAATATGATTGTCAAAGGAGAGATTACTATCTACCTGGGTCTCCAGATCTCTTATTACCTCTTCTGTATTAAGAGGGCTGCCACCTATGTGGTAATTCGTGGGTGTTTTGTTTTTCCCAAACAGAATGACTATGCATTTTTTGGCATTTAGCTTGAGGCCATGACTTTGACACCAGGTGTCCATCTCCTCCTTTTGGAGAATGTCCGTGTCAGCTGGAGAGTCAATTATGGCTCCCAGTTTGCAGTCATCAGTGAACTTGGTTAGCCATAGTCCTCCTGTGTTTGCCTGTACTTCTGAGAAGTATATGCTGAACAGCAGGAGTCCCAGGACCAAGCCTTGCAGGACACCAATTGTGACTGGTTTAGAGTCGGACCTGGAGCCCACTATTATTACCGTGTGAGTTCTGTCTGTAAGCCTGTTGGCAACCCATTTCGTGATGTAGGGGTTTATGTTCAGGCTGGTGAGTTTTTCTGTAATACTCGAGTGGGGAATGATGTCAAAAGTCTTGGTGAGGTCAAGGTAGGCTGTGTGAACCACCTTTCCCCTGATGGCCTTGGTGACTGTCTTGAAGAAGTCAGCCAGGTTTAGTAGGCATGATCTGCCCTTAACAAAGCCGAACTGGGTCTGGTCAAGTGTTTGGAGGTTCCCAATGTCTTTGTTAGTGAGTTCCATGATGATGCACTCCATAGCCTTGCAGACCAAGCTAGTCAGGCTTATGAGGCAATAGTTACTAGGGTCAGTTGTGGCCCCTCCTTTGTGGAGAGGAATAACCATTGCTATGCGCCATTCTATGGGCACACAGCCTGTGGAGAGGCTGAGGTTGAACAGTGTGTTTAGGTGGGGGGTTAGTTCGTTCTGTAGTTCGTGCAAGACGCAGCCTGGGACACCATCTGGTCCCATTGACACTGTGTTTCTGGCTTTTGAAAGGGCTGTTTTCACCTGTGCGTCTGTGATGTTTGGAACACTACACTTTTCCGGTATTGTTGTGGGCCCTTTTGGAGGTGAGAGGGGGGTGAAGTTTGCACTGAATCTATCTGCGAGGATGTTGGCAATATCAGTAGGTTCAGTATATTTTGTGCTATTTTGCACTAGTTCAGTGCATATCTGTGAGTTGCCACTTAGATTCTTAACATAGCTAAAGAAGGCTTTGTGGTTATCTTTTGAATCCTTGGCTATTTTTCTTTCGAAGTTAGCCTTGGATGATTTCATGAGGGACCTTAGTTTCTTACTGATACTGATCAGGGATGTCTTTCCTTCTTGGGATTTGCTTTTTTTCTGAACTAGTTTCCTCCTTCTATTATATAGCCTGTATATGGCAGGGGTCCACCAAACTGGTTTCTTTCTCTTAGAGGAGTGAGTCTTGGTTTTACTAGGGATGGCATGATCCATGCATTCTTGTAGGTGCTCATAGAGTGCATTTGTAAAGGTTTCTGCATCTTGGGCAGCATTATCCTTTAGTGTGGGGGCTGTGAAACTTACCACCTCTGTCTTAAGTAAGGTGAAGTTTGCTTTAGAAAAATGTTTTACTGTGGTTTCCTTAGTTGGGGGTGGTGGTGGTGGGGTGTGGACATCTAGAGTGATTAGTTTATGGTCTGATCTAACCAGTAACAGGTTGACCTCTGGTATGGAACACCTGTCACCCATGTTGGTGATGACCAGGTCGAATATGTTTTCACCTCTGGTAGGGGAGTTTACCAGCTGATCCAGGGCATTTGAGATGATGAATTCCAGGAAGCACTGGGCCTGGGAATTTGTACTCGAGTAGTTTTCCCAGTGAATGGTAGGGCAATTGAAATTGCCCAATATCAGGGTGTTCAGTAGGACCTTCATGTTCTCCATTGTCTCCAGAAAGGTGGAGTGGTGGTCCTGGGTCATGGAGGGTGATCTGTAGCAGGCCACAATTTGCATTGCAGATTTGCTCGATGTTAGTTGCACATGGATGATCTCAGAGGTATTATGCTGTGCCACTAACCTGGAGGTGTAGGTATCCTTGATGAATATGGATACACCCCCTCCTTTTGTGTTTTGGTTCGTGTTCTGTGGCCGAAATGTGTGGTATGAGTTGTAGCCCGGTAGTGCTGGGGTGCTCTCGGGAGCCTCGAACCAGGTTTCAGTTACTGCACAGATGTCGACATTCTCCATACTGAGGAATGATTCGAGCTCTTGTATTTTGAGATTTAAACTTTGAGACCCCACTGACGTTTCATGGGGGATGGTAGCTGATACCCAATAGCAACACCCACCACCCTTTTTCTTTAATCAGTCTTGATTACACTGCAGTCTGTTTGGAACATTTATTCCTCTTTTATGTTTGACTTTAACCAGTTTTCATTGATTAATAATACATCAGTGGAGTGGTGACTTATCTAGGCATGGACTTCGGCTGTGGATATTGATGTTGACCATTTTCAAGTCAGTATTACAAGCAAGTGTTTGTTAAGATGCATTTTGGGTTGTACAGCCAGAGGTGTTAATGGGAGTTTGCTCAGTTATGGACTGGTCCATACCGGATGAGTAGATTGCAATCCAGATAAATGTAGATGTGCTGACATTAGGGTGAATGCCACCTTATAGGCGTACTTTTGGTAGGAAGAACAATGTTGCAGGGAACGTGATTTTTAATTTAGCTTTCAGTCTGATTTTGGGTAGGGTTAGTCAGCGGTTTAGATATTTTAAGCAGAAGAGATTAATGGGAGATGTGTTGTAGGTTTGGTGTTACATTGCAGGATTTATTTGCATTGGCTTAGTTAAGCGGAGTATGATTAGAGGATTGAAGATGATGCATTAACAGTGAAGTGGGGTCAGACATGAGATTGCTAAGGAGGGGGGAGGTGGACATAATGTGAGGGAGGTGGACATAATGTGAGGAAGGTGGACAAAATAATGTGAGGGATGTGGACATAATGTGAAGGAGGTGGACAAAATAATGTGAGGGAGGTGGACATAATAATGTGAGGGAGGTGGACATAATGTGACGGAGGTGGACATACTGTGAGGGAGATGGACATAATGTGATGGAGGTGGACATAACATAAGGTGAGGGAGGTGGACATAATGTGAAGGAGGTGGACATAATGTGAGGGAGGTGGACATAATAATGTGAGGGAGGTGGACATAATGTGAGGGAGGTGGACATAATGTGTCACTGTATTACAGGGATGTCTTAATGTGTTATAACTTAAGATGAAGAGATGGTATAAAGAGATGTGAGAAAGTAAGACCAGCAATTTATTTATTATTTAGCATTTGTTAACTGGGTTTGTTCAACTGAGCCAAGAGACCATGTTCAGTGGAGACCCGAGGAGAAAAGCTCCAGACAATTAACAGTTATGCAAAAGATAAAACAAATACGTACTTGTCTAATGTGCAAGCACATAACATAAAGATACAAGATGCAGTTCTCAGCACAGTGATCTGTAATACAAAAAAAATACAATTACAAAATTATACAATATAAAACAGGTACACTCAGTATTTAAAACATAAAAGCAATAGCATTTGAATAACTTTTGTGTTTTTAATACAGGAGGGTAAAGAAAATGAAATTACATGAGAGACAGAAAAAAGACAGAAAAGAGGTATAGATCAAAGCAGAATAGAAGATGGATAAGTGTGATTGTTATCATGTGGGGCTCGGCATGGGCAGCATCAAGTCTTTTGTACATAGAATTTTAGTTTATGTTTAAACAGGTGCTTTTTGGAAATGTTTCTTATACTGAGGGAAAGTGTGTTCCAAACATGTGCTACTGAGTACTTACACAGGGATTTTTCCGATGTTCTTTTTAGGTTTGTAGATATCAAGGAGGTTGGGCTCAATCCTGTGAGTTAAGCAAATAAGAGATTTTTGTAGACAGCAAAGATGGTGCACATAAATGAGTAGACAGACTAGAAAAGGTGATGGTAAAATAGAAGCTGGGGTTGTGGTTAAGTACAGTACAAATAAAAGAAATGGATCTGAGTTAGGTCTCAAAGTACTGTTATAGGAGCAGATGCAGTTATGTGAGTCTAGTGGAGGTGGGATTAGTTGACAGGTTGCTATTTTTTCAAAACGCAATTTTATTAATTTTACAAATACAAAGGAAGAGAGGGAAAAAAACATTATTACAATAATAGATGGATTAAATCTGTACAGACAAACATAAGTGAACCAAAATATAACCTATATACATATGTGCCAATAAGAACAGGAGATCTCCAGATACATAGCAAATAATGTAGTGTTGGATAAATACATATCATAGTGCAATTCACCTTAGTCAACAAACATAGTCCTGGAGAAATGGGGGAAGTTCAATATCAAACATCTCCAAGTCCAAGACCAAAAGGGGAGACGTGTAATAAAGAAGAAATACACTGGTTAAAAGATTTAGTGGAGGAGAGGTGAATTGAGATGTCTAATAGGGGGTAACTGTTAGTCATCATTCAAGAGTAGAAAGATAAAGACCCATAACCTCTGATAAGTAGCCCGCTTGTGGGGGTTAATTATTACCAGTTTTTGAGAAGTGATGTATTTGGTAGCCAGATTCTTAAAGTCCCTCCAGGACAATTTGGAGCGATCAATCCAGTGTTTGGTGATATAAAATTTGATTAGGAGGCAGAGAGTAATTAAGGCACGGAGCTTAAGTTTAGGTATGTAAAGACTGGTAACATGTAATAATGCCATTTCCCAGGATAGTGTAGATTTGTGGTAACCCATTTTGTCTAATCTTACCTTGAGTGAGCACCAGATACTGTGGGAATATCTACAAAACCACATAATGTGAATGATGTCTGCATGCGGGTACGAGCAGCAGGAGCATGCAGTGGAAATATTCGGATCAAATTTGTTCAAGTGGACTGGGGTTGAGTATAAATTGTTTGTAACCATGAATTGTGTATAAAAAAGTTTTTTATAGGGCGAGAACATAAGGGTATATTTTATAGCCAGAAGTTTCTGATCCAACAAGAGGCTTGTACCCTGCCGGTCCCAGTAATCTGCAAAAATGATTTTTCCTTGGTTTACAAATGTGGAAAAGGTCCTGTAAGCTATGGAAAGCATGTTTTTTCCTGCTAATTAAGTTTTGAAGTAGGGTGGCCACCTGGTTATGCTCCAGATCAGTACTGGGATAGCTATGGAGTAATGATACTGTAAGTTCTCTTAATTGCCTCAGGATAATGGTATATTTTTTAGGTAGGTCTAACGCCATACGGAGATCTGTTACGGATAAGTGACTGTGTTTATGTATATCCCATAAGGTAAAGTCTTTAATTAATGGGTAGTTACTCAGTTTGATCATTTTACCGTTCAGGTTTATATTTGGGTTGAGATGAAATGGTTGAAAGAGGAGGAGAGCATTTCCTCGCTTAATGGATTGGAATAACTCATGAAAGGTTTTAATTAACCCCTTCAGGGAAAAGTGTAGTTTTAGTTTCCTAAGATTTGATTTACTTAAAAACGGTAGAGCTTTAGGGTTAAAATCATTAATTAGGGTATGGTTGTACCACAGTTTGACCCATAACGGAGTCCAAGTATGGGGGTTTGATTGGTAATTAGCAATTGTGGATATCCTGTTTGCTTGAATGATTCTGTAGTATAGAAGGAGATTGGGCATTGCCAGACCACCCATAGTTTTTGGCAGAATAAGTCTTTGATATGAGATTCTAACCGACTTAGGGTGCCATATAAATTTAGCAAGGGCCTTGTGTATTTTGTTAAAGAAGAAAATTGAAGTAGAAGAAAGAGATGCATTGAGCTGATACAGGAGCTTTGGAAGGATATTCATTTTAATGATAGAGGTTTTAGTAAGCATAGGGAGTTTTAACTGTTGCCATCTCGAAATGTCCTGGGAGATAGAAAGCCAGGTTTTTGATAGATTATACTGTATAATAGAAGAGGAGGAGTGGTCATAAAAAACTCCTGGGTATTTAAGGGAGTAATCTAAGTGAAAGGAAACATCTGGAAAGAGATATTGTTTATGTGATATGGGGTTGATCGGGAAAATAAAGGATTTGTTTTGGTTGACTTGATAGTCAGAGATAGAGGCAAAGGTATTCAAGGACTCAAGTATCTTTTTAGTGTCAGATAGAGGATGTTCAAAGTAGAGATTCAGATCATCAGCAAAGGCAGTTAAGCTAATGTTAATATTGAGAATTTTAGGAATTGAGTGATAAGTTTTCTGTGAGATATACAGGAAAAAGGTTTCTAAATATAAGTTAAAGAGCAGCGGTGAAAGAGGACACCCTGTCTGGTACCGTTTGCAATCTTTATACAGGTTGCTATTGTTGATTTGTTGATGATGGTGTATGTTAATTGCAGGGATAAGAGGTAATAAGGTGGATTTAGTTTTTATGAGAAATAAGTTGGACTGGGTAAAATAATGCAGGGGTGGAGTTATAGAGAGTATTAATGTTGAATAAGAATGGGTGAGTGGGAAATTGTGGTAGGTAAACAATGCTGAGCATAGTGGGGCCAAACCAAACAATTTCAGTCAGTACAATTTCCAAAAAAAAACCAATGAATGTAATGCTAAAAATAAACAAAATCTAGTGAGCTAAGACAGTGTAGAATTCCTATATTGCTCTGGTTAAAAGTGGAAAAGGGGAATGAATGTATTTCCGCGGTGGTGCAGCAGTTAGTGTTGTTGCCTCACAGCAAGAGGTTCTCCCATTCGAGTCTCGGCTGGAGCGCCTTCTGTGTGGAGTCTGCATGTCCTCCCTGCGGTCAAGTGACATTTAAAGACATGCAGGTAGGTGTGTGCGTGAATGGGTGTTCCTTCTTTGAAGGTTGGGTGTCAGGCTGGCAACTTGGCACCATAGAATCCACTGCCAGTCATTAGCGGACCGGAGTTCCACTGTGGCGACCCGTAACCAGGAAAAGCCGAAAAGCTGAAAGAAAGAGATTGGAAATGGTGTGGACAGAAAAGCCCAAGAAAGATAAACAGCAGAGTATGGGGCATGGACAGACACTGCAATGTTAAAGACAGGAGAAAAGGTAGAAACAATAAAGATAAAGACAATCACAAGTAAAGTGAATAAGGAAGGAAATAAACGAGGTTCAGGACAGAGCAGAGTGACGGGAGGATAAACGGGAAAAAGGACAGCAAAATAACTGTGTCACCATTAAAACCAATACAAACACAACGAGGTTCAGGACAGAGCAGATTGAAGAGAGGATAAACAGGAAAAAAGACAACAAAATAACTGTGTCACCATTAAAACCAATACACAGACAACGAAGCTACAGGGGGATAAAAGGGAAAAAGGACAACAAAATAACCGTGTTGCCATTAAAACCAATAGACAGACAATGAGGTTCAGGACAGAGCAGAGCAACGGGAGGATAAATGGGAAAAAGGACAACAAAATAACTGTGTCGCCATTAAAACCAAAAGACAGACAATGACATTCAGGGGGTAAAAGTCAGGTAAAAGGGCATGAGAAAGAGCCAGTCAACAATACAAAAGGTGGAGGCATCTCTCTAATATACCCCATGCCCTTCACTATTGTCCCATATACAAAACCCATCCCACAGTTCTCCACAGCCAAACTTCCAGTTTCTTTCCTTAAAATTAATAATTGCAAAAACTTCTGTGTGATAGTCATTTATATTCCCCCAGGCAATAACATCCCAATTCTTGAGGAAATCCTTGTGTGGGCATCTACTAACATAAAAAATGAGACTATCATACTGGGAGACATAAATATCAACTGGCTAGCCATATCCCCACACCACACTAACTGCAATATCAATCTATATAAGTTTATCCAGCTAGTTAACACCATAACCAGGCCTAATAAAATTAATACTAATGGCTCAGTCCTAGACTGGATTTTAGTGTCCGACCCAAATAAGATCACATCTGCTGGTACACACTCCAGTAGTATAAGTGACCACTTACTGGCTTTAATACAATGTGAATGTAGCACAACAATTAATAAACATCAGTACAGGGTTACCAAAGATGAATCCAAGTTCTGTCCATCTAGCTTTAACCAAAGGTTGCTTCGCATCAACTGGGATGCACTAAAATCACTTCCCCTTAATGAGGCAGTCTTCCTCAGCATACTAAACAATCTCGATCCCCTTAGACAAAAGAGAGTAATGACCAATCATGCCAGCTGGCTAACAAGATCTACTAAGAATCTCATGAAATGCAGGGACAAATCATGGATAATCTGGCAACCTTCAACTCCTATTTCATAGATACTATACCTAATCTAACTGCTACCTTTCTCAAGACTAACTTGTCCTCCACAGATCTCTCCACAGCTAACACCAGTACACCCCCTATTCCCAACTTTACCCTGTCACCTATACCTATCTTGAATATTAAAAAATTACTTCTAAAACTCAAACCATGCACAAATGCCCCTGACAATATACTCGCCAAATACCTGCAAATTTCAGCCAATTCAATCACTTATGGTATCAGCATACTTGTCAACAGATCTATCCAAGAATCCTATGTGCCCATCATTTGTAAAAAAGCTTATATTCTCCCTCTACACAAGGGGAGCCCAACATGGACACCACTAACTTCCACCCCATTGCCATATTATCACCCATCTGTAAGATTCTGGAAAAATGTATTCATTCTCAACTTGTTCACCATCTGAATCACAACCACATCCTCTCCCCCACCCAACATGGTTTTAGGCCAGGACATAATATCACCACTGCCCTCATATCCTTCATGGACACTATCAACTGAGCCCGTGATGCTGGTAAAATTGTATCTTCATTATTTCTTGATCTTTCTAAAGCTTTCGATACTATATCCCACTCTCTCCTTCTAACAAAACTCTCTAACATAGGTACCCTCACCTCAAACTCTAAACTAGTTCACTAATTACCTCACTAATAGGCAACAATCAATTAAATGGCAGAACTCTGACTCCCCTTTCCTAAACACCACCACTGGTGTTCCTCAAGGCTCCATTTTAGGCCCAATTCTGTTTAGCATATTTATCAATAACTTCCACACCGCACTCTCTCAAGGCTTAGTCATCAAGTACGCGAATGACTCCACTATCCTCTGCATTGCAAACAACACCTCAGGACTATGCCAACTCACCCAAAATGCCCTCACCTCCACCGAAATATGGATGTATAATAATCATCTTGCCTTGAACCCTAACAAATCAAACTAGTAATCTTTTCCCCCAAGAAGTCCACACCCCTACAAATAGGGAACTTCTCCGTTCAATCCCTAAATGGTACCACCATCGACGTTGTACCTAGCACAAAACTCCTAGGTGTCATCATAGAAGAAAACCTCACATTCGACTTGCACATCCAGTCCAATCTCAAAAAGAGACATCAAAAGCTTGGCACACTCTACCGACACAAACATCTACTCAGTGCATCAGCCCTACTTTCCCTTGCCTCTTCTTTTCTATTACCCTCTCTTTTATATGGTGCCCCCCTCCTCACCAACATTCAGTCCTCTCTAAAGTCCAAACTAGACTCGTGCTACAACAAAATTGCTAAGCTTGTAACTAATGCCTCCTACTCATCCCACCACTGCTTATCATTATGCAACCTAAAATGGCTTGAACTCCCCAACTATCTCACCTTTATCCAACTAACTACAGCTCACACACTCATTCATAATCCATCCATGTGCCCTGCTCTATCTTCTATACTTACTTAATACAATCCTAACAAACCACTCTGATCCAACAACCAACTGCTCATAAATGTAAAAAAAAAAACTTTCAGCTGGCCAGATGCTTTACTCCTTTGCCATCTTAAAACTTTGGAACTCTCTCCCCCAAGCACTTAGCTCCACCCGCTCAGTAACCCTCTTCAAGACATTTCTAAAACAACACCTCTCCTCATCTTGGCTGTGCACATGTGCTAACACCACATCTCCTATAACCTAACTTCAACCATCACAACTTTTCTCACCCCCACTCTACTACTCATGCATCCTCCTTTCACATTCACCTGTCTTTTTACTTCCTCCGCCTATCCATCCTGTCCACTTCCCTCCTCTACTAACCCTCATTGTCCTACCATTGATCCCTCCTGCCTACTTCCTTCTCTTCCCGACCCTTATAGACCTACCATTGAACCAGGTGAGACATTCAGGTACTCTCACAGCCTACCTTAATACCATACCACCACTTATATCTGCAACAATATTCACTGACTTTGCTGATTCCTGCAACAGGACTCATATAGCCTATCATTCAGCTATTACACCTCCTAAATGTGTGAAAAGTTTAAGTACCTAGTCTCGAATTCCTATATCTGTTTTGCCCCCACTGCATGAAGTGTCCTATATAAATTTTGTTAACTGAAAACTACTCGTATGGAATGTTCTCATATAATTGCTTATATAATCTCTTTGATTTGACAATAATTACTTAGTTACTGTTTTTTTTCACCAATTGTATAAGTTGCCAATAATATGTACTAAATGTCTTTATCAATGTAAATTCTGTATTGTGTGTGAAATGTGTTATATGTGGAGCTTTTCTCCCCAGGACTCCACTGAAAATGGTCACTTCTGGCCCAGCTGGGCCATCCCGGTAAACAAATGCAAAAATAAATACGGAAGCAGCAGAAAAGACATAAATAGTAAATACCATCATTATACAAAAACTGCAAGAGAGAGAGAAAAAATGCTAGGATGTACAGAGAGTTTAAAGAAAATGTAGACGAGAGAGAAATGTATAGAAGTTACAGAGATACAAGGGCATAGAAGAGCCTTTCTACTTGTCAGGGAGTTCACAACGATAGAAAAACTAAACAGTAAAGTAGATGGGTAATTCTTGTACCGGAGTCCACAGAGTTACCAGGGACGAGATCTAGGTATATTGTCTGTAGTTCCAAACTGCAGCAGTAGTATCTCAAAGCTTGGGAAAGGGAGACCTTTCATATGTTTAAAATCCTGGGAAAAATACAGCACAAACATACATAAACAAATAAATAATGTAATACACAGTTTTTCAAAGTGAGGGAAAGATGTAAATGCGTCAAGTAAACATAAAATTTTCCACCTAACAGTCTAACTATTTTGGCCTGTTTCTGTCCTTCCTTTTGAGATGAGGAGATTGCAACATTATTTTGGCATATTTTAAATATGTGCACTGTAATTATCCAGGAAAGGAACCATCCCACAGTACCAAGTGCATCGATATTACTATTCATGTAGACCAGCACTGAGTGTTTGAATTTACTAATTAATATTTACGTTATAGTTGCTGCTTTTCTGGTACAGCATTCATTCATTCATTCATGCAAAAACTATTGCTATCTTAGCACTCATTGGGAGGAACAATCCTGGATGAAATTCCAGACAACTGCTACACCAAATTTAGCTTAAGGTAGCTTCCCTGCAAATTGTGTCTGTTTACTTACCCTCAGAGACTCTGCATCTGTTAACCACAGCAGTCCAACTGAGCTTACAGTAACATCTCATTTTCAATAAAGGCCTAAGAAGAAAAGATACACAGCACTTCTTCTTCTTCTTCTTTCGGCTTTTCCCGGTTAGGGGTCACCACAGTGGATCACCTGTCCGCTCATGATTGGCAGTGGAGTTTTACAGTGTTGAGTTGCCAGCCTGGTGCCCAGACTTCCACAGAAGGCGCACACACAAACACACTCACACCTAGGGCCAATTTAGAGTGTCCAATCCACCTACAGCATGTCTTTGGGATGTGGGAGGAAACTGGAGCACCTGGAGGAAACCCACGCGACCACAGGGAGGACATGCAGACTCCGCACAGAAGGCACCCCAGCTGAGGATCGAACCGAAGAACCTCTTGCTGTGAGGTGGCAATGCTAATCGCTGCACCACCGTGGCCGCCCAAAAGATACACAGCACAATTTATTTTATTTACATTACGTTTGTTGGCCAGGGAAGTCTGACTGAGCACAAAGGCTCCTTTTCAGTGGAGGCCCAGAGAGAAAAGCTCCAATGACTGACAGTGATTACATAAATTACATGATTTTATTTAATTTTTTTTTTTATTTTACATTTGTTGACCAGGATAGTGCGACTGGATTCATGTCCATTTTCAGTGGAGGCCCGGGGAGAAAACCTCCAAGGTAGGCAGATACAATAAAAACAATGAAAACATATTACAAATATGGTATTGACAAAGATTACATAAGGAAACATGAATAAACAAGTTCCACAGGTTAGAGTTACTCCCTGGTGAAAGTCAGGGGTAAATTCAACAGTAAGCTGATTAATAGATTTTACACATTCTTGATGAGAGTTAGCCAGGCTTGTTGCAGTGGCAAAGCCAGTTTAGTGACAGATGTTGTTTGAGTCTATTGTTAATTTTGATTGTCCAAATTAGTAGTCTGTGGGGATTTAGTATCAAATGACGTTCAGATAGCCAGTTTTCTGTAGTATTAAAGGTGGACTGGGTAGCAAACCATAAGTCTGTAGGAGATGTGGCTGAGCAGATCAGGGTAGAGTCATCAGCATATTGGATACAGCTGACATTTGGGATGACAGTATACAGGTCGTTAATGAAGATGGAAAACAGCAGGGGCCCTAGTATGGAGCCTTGTGGTACTCCAAGGGGTGTTACGTAGTAGGTCAGAGAGCTTGTTCTCCCAAAGAACAGCTTGCTGTCTGCCATTGAGGTCAGATTTAAACCATTGAAGGGCTTTAGAATCTAGACAGAAAGTTTGCAGGGTGTGTATTAAAAGTTGGTGGTCAACCATGTCGAATGCCTTGGAAAGATCCAAGAAGAGCACTGAGGATATGTGATTATTGCTACGGTTATGGTTTATGGTATTGATAAAAGCTAGTAGGGCTGAAATAGTGCTGTGATGTGGATGGAAGCCGTGTTGGGTATCTGCCATGAGGTGATTCTGGATTAGGTGGTGCATGAGTTGTTTGTGTATACATTTTTCCATAATCTTTGCAAATGGAGAGAGTATAGCTATTGGTCTATAATTAGAGAATTCAGTGGAGGAGCTCCTTTATGTAGTGGGATTATGTAGGATGTTTTCCAAATGGGGGGAATTTTAGCTTCTGCTATGGTACGATTAATTAGTATTGATATTGGGTTGGCAATAGCATCAGCTGATTTTTGAAGGTACTCAGCGGGGAGTTGATCAGCAGAGAGTGTGGTGGGTTTTATTTTTTTGATCAAGGTACGGATAAGTGACGTGGACACTGGTTGGAAGCTGAATAAGAGCAAGTTCGTAGGGGTGGTACTATCAGGGCCATGGGAGCTGAGAGGTAATTGGCTAGCTAGGGCTTGAATTTTCTCAGGAAAGAAACGATTACAACTATCTGAAACATCCTCGGGGGGTTATCAATGGTAGCACCGGGGATAGGGGTAGACGTTTTTCCAGGATGAAGTAGATTATTCAGACCTGCCCAGAACTTCTGAGGATTGTTCTGGTTTGCTGTTTTAGTATTTTTTTTTGTCTTGTAAAATGGATTATTTAGTTTAATTCCTAGCTTGCCTGTATTTAATTTGATCTTGGGGGGTCTTTAGTAGAGTGCCATAAAGCCCAACATTTATTTCTACTGGTAATTTTGAGTCTAGACTCTTTAGAAAGCCATGGTGCAGTTTTTGCTTTTGTTCTCTTTGAACGAGCAGGTTCGTGCAAATCAAGGATTTCAAGAAATTTGTTGTTAAAATATACAACTGCCTCCTCTAAGGGGAGGTGTTTTAGAATAGACCAGTTACATGAGTTAAGTTCCTGTTGGAATGTGGCAGGGTCAAAGTCTTTTTTTGTTTCTAACTTTTCTGAGTAAGGGTTGTTGGGGATTAATGGCTTTTTGCTTAATTATATCAGTGAGAAGGTGGTCGCTTAGGTCATCGGGAGGGTACCAGCGGTGTAATGATTATATAAAAATGCATGCCAACAAATGTTTAAGTATAGAAGGCATGAAAAACTTGCTTAAGACAGTTATATAAAATGCATGCAAACAGACGTAGTTATGTGTCTTATATAATATACAGTAGGTACATATTTCCACTAAAATGAATGTCTATGGCAGTGGTGTAGCTAGAGTTTGTGCAGCCCGGGGCTGTCTCTGAGTTTGCCACCCCTCCTCACAAGATCATGGTCAAATGCCCCCCCCCATACACAGCCCTCCCCTCGCAGCTTTTCCAGTGTCCCATTACTTGGCGATTTCTCCTCATTTACCATAAACACTGTAATGTCCACACTGTTTTCTGTTTTACTTCTACAGTGATTATTTGAATTTAATTTAAAAGTTTTATTTCAAATTTTATAGCATGAACACTGATAGACATTTCCTAAACAAAGCAATACAGTCTCACAGTGAAAAAACTTAATATTAAAACTTCTCTGCCATGAAAACTCACATTCACTGAAACTGCATTGAAACCCACATTTAAAGAAAATGCATCTGGCCAGTGACAGATACAGTTTACCTTTTGGGCTGTTCTTTGATTGACCTTCCTGATTGTATTAAATTATATTCCTTGCATAATACAGCACACTTGTTACAGCATGTTTTAAAGTTATTGTTTTCAACATTATTCCAGTAAGCAATGAAACAAAATGTATGAACCAATAATGACAAAACTGCCCAGTTCAGAACATTTCTATCATAAAAGTTTACTCAAACTTCTGTCATCACAATCCACTCATACCTCTTAACCTGTTAGAGCAAGAAATCTAGATAAAGCTATAAATAATACTTATGCAACCCAACAAGACTAACAAGGTATTTCCACACACTCCATTTGTAGACTACAAACACTCAGGGTGTTTAAGGTTACTGACTTTTCTCCACCACCTCACCAGTGAGCCTCTTTAGAGAATATAAGTTTCTTCAGAAGGCGTAAACAGAACCAGAGTCGATTTGTGACCCCCCCCCCCTGCCTTAATTTGGCCACTCATATGCTAGCACCGAACATTAATCACTGATATGTAACTTATCTTGCCGCTCTGCCACATCAGGTCTGGTCTGGAACAAGTGTAAGAGTTGTGGCAGTAAAAAACAACATGGCCGAAACTTGTAGACACTAAATATCCAAGTAGTGTCAGGATGACTTACAGCCTCAGTCATCTCATTCCCTGATCAAACTTTAACTCTCACATTTGCTCTCAAATGGTAGCCAATGTCTGCATGTACTAAGAAGTCTCATATAAACAAAATAAAGCACTTTCTCCACTACGCTGATTCTGTACTTCCTGCAAGAAATTGCAGAGCTCATAAGTAGGGTGAGAAACTATTAGCTTGTTCGGCTTCAAAATGAAATAATAAAAAAAAAAATCAAGTAGCTAGCTTAAAGCTTTTAAAACTTAAAAAATTACAAATCAAAAAACCCTAAAAGGTGTTATTGGTAAACAATGAAAACACACACACACACACACACACACACACACACACACACACACACACACACACACACACGCACACTTACCTTCTCTCTTACTGGAACGGATGTTTTAAATTCCGCATGCAAGTGTACAATGACTTAGTTTATGTCCGTGGTAGTGATGTGTGTTCAATGCAGTGCAGAATGACTTTACCAAGTTTACATCCATAGTAGCATGCGTACATGTGATGCACACATGATTCTCCTTAAAGGAGAAGACACCGCCACTCTGCTGTTACCAAGTTTTTTTTTTTTTTATTAATTAGGCCCTTTGAAGCCTGCCACCCAGTGTGGACTGCCCCTCTCGCCCTCCCCTAGCTATGCCACTTTCAGTCTATGCAAATACTACATATTTTCTACGTAGTTCACTAAAGAGGTGAGAAGTAAAGAGAAGATGTAAAATATAAGACTACAGTGATAAGACAGAGATTACAAAGAAAAGAGTTTTTACTTGGACACAGGTAGAAAGAGGCAAAGGGAAATTGAATACAGTAGAGTTATTCTAAAGTAACTTTTATATAAATAATGTTGTAAAGAGTAGATTCATTTGTTGTAAGTTTTAGATTCAGTTATTAGGCAGTACTAAAAGTCATTGTTTTACATACAGATAGTTCAAAGTGTAGGTCAAACGATTCTTTAATTTTGAAAAAAATAATTTATTGTTGTACTGCGATAAGAATTTTCGAGGTAGGGGCTGGTATTCATAGTATTTACACAAAAAGAGTTCAGGCTATCAGCAAAGATTGTGGATGACCGTAGCTGAGCTGCAATTCATAGAGACCTTTTACACAAATGCAAGATGACCTCGTTATGTGCTTATGCAAATGTGCAAATAATGAGATGGAAATGAGGATGATGTAAATCTTCATATGCAAATGAAGTATGTTCTGCACCATTTGTAATTCATAGTCAAATTTTCCTGCTTTTCCATGCTGGTCACAGTATAAGCAAAGGATAACTCATTATAACTTCACTGATTGGTTCCAAATGTACAGGAACATTATGAGGGTCTTAGTGGGTATGTTTGACCCCAGTAGGGACACTGGAGGAATGTATGGACTTCTTATTACTGTGGACACCAAGGTATGTATGACCCTCACTATACTTGCTATGTGGACCTTCCAGAGACAGACTGGGGACACAATGGGGATCTCACAGGCTTCAACCTCAAGGATACTGCAACAGTTCCTGGATGTACTATAGGCATGTGTGGATCAATGTAGCTATTTTTCAGTGCCACTGCAGAACCAAGCCAGGACTATGAGTGCCTTATATAGAATGACATATTTCCCTGAGGTACTCAGTGCAATAGCTTGTACTAATGTTGCAATTATGGCCCATTCTGGTCCACAGGGGGAGTGGTATCACAACAGGAAGAACTGCCATTCCATTAGTTGCCAGGTAGTGTGTGACGCATGGGGGATGCATCATCAGTGTTTCCCCCAACATCCTGGCCATGCACATGGTTCCCATATCTGACACACTTAAGCAGCCTACTGCTTCTTTTTGCATGGTAGGATGCCCAGTGGTCATCTTGATGGTAAGTGGAAAAATATTCCTTTTATATTGTATTATGTAGTTATTAATGTTAAAATGTATTGCTGAATACTAAACTTTTCTTTGTCTCCCCTCCCCCCTTTCTCCTTCTGTCTTTTTTTTCAGGTGATGCTAGATATCCACTGAAGCCATGGCTCATGCCACCGGTGAGAAATCCAAGTGGACCCGTAGAGGAGATGTATAACACATCCTTGATCCAAACTCGTTTTGTCATTGAAAGAGTCTTTGGACTCCTGAATAGCCATTTCAAGTGCTTTTGATGTGTCTGGGGAGGTGCCCTTCAGTATGATCCAGCTACTGCATGCAAGATGTTTAGTGCATATTGCATTCTGCATAACATGATCATACATTGCCAGGTAGTGAAGTGACATATGCTGTTACTGCATCTCCCAGTTCTAGTCCCCCTATCATTAATGATGACTAGCCAGCAGCAGTAGTAGGGGACTCCATCCAGCAGGCCCGTGCACTGCATGAGGTTGTGCAGGTAAGAGGGTGACATCTAGTCCAGAACTATGGACCATGAAATTCAGGTTAGTGTTTGCCTGTGTGATCACTGACTCCTGCTCAGTGATGTCATAAGGCATCATTTAAAAAATAATTCACATTGTCATCTGTTTTGATGAATAAGTTATGCTTTATTGATTAATACACTATGCAAAAGAAATGAATATTGTCAACAGTGAAATACTTCATGAGTGATTGCATGCTAATTTAAGGAAAATATATCATAAATATACCATAAATATATCATAAATATATCATAATTATACCATAAATATATCATAATATATAATAAATATACCATAATCATAAATATACCATAAATATACCATAAATATATCATAAATATACCATAAATATATCATAAATATATCAGAAATATATCATAAATATACCATAGATATATCATAAATATATCATAATTATACCATAAATATATCATAATATATAATAAATATACCATAATCATAAATATACCATAAATATACCATAAATATATCATAAATATACCATAAATATATCATAAATATATCAGAAATATATCAGAAATATACCATAAATATATCATAAATATATCATAAATATACCATAAATATATCATAAATATATCATAAATATACCATAAATATATCATAAATATATCATAACTATATCATAAATATACCATAAATATATCATAAATATATCATAAATATACCATAAATATATCATAAATATATCATAAATATATCATACTGCTCATTTTATATTATGCCATCTCTTTACTGCTTGTTTTATATTATACCATCTCTTTACTGCTCATTTTATATTATGCCATCTCTTTACTGCTTGTTTTATATTATGCCATCTCTTCTTAGATTGTTTTATGATACTGCACATCAGATTAGTTTTATGCCATCATACACTAATTTCTGACTTCAGAAACATAAAAAAACTATCATTATTTGTGTAGTGGGTAGGGTGAAGTGGCAGCAGTGTACATATACATGGCAGGATACTCACAATTTGTCATTTGTTTATATATTTCTCCTGAAATGTTTTGTTCATTACTACTTTTATCTTATAGGTCACTCCCACCTGTAGGAATGGTAATCTATGTAGCATTTATTTTTTTCAACCTTTCATTGATGATGTACCTACTAATTTTACAGGGAGGAAATGCATACATTTGCAAACTTGATCTTCCCCCACCCCCACCCCATTCCAGTTAAACATACAGCTGTTTCTTTGAAGCTCTTCTATAGCTAGGCTAGCTGATGCTGACCCTATAAAAATGATTTGAAAGTAATAATAATGGAATATAGTAATGTGTACTTACAGTGGGATGGGTAGAACACTTACCATGCACACTGCCTTCATGTTCATACTGTACAGTTGGAGAAGGTTCCCTGAATAGTAATTATGTGTTTAGTTACCTTGTCAACACTTGATTCTAGCTATATAAGTGTATGTTAATGATTTTAAGCAAACCTTCATGAGCAGATGAGTGTTGTTGTTGCAGACATTGGTAACATGCAGCAGTGTCCAAACCACCTCTAACCATTCCCTTTCCACCATCTTCTGTATCATAGTCATTCCCATGGATGGATAGAAAGTATTCCTTATCTGGTGTTAATTGAATAAGATTCAGAGGCACCCCCATAGTAGTATGGGAAATTGCATTCTGCCTGGCCTTGCTTTTAGCATATACAACCATATAATTTGTCCTTTTCTTGCACTATTCTATGCTCAGTTTCTGCCACCCACTGCATTAATATCAGCATCTACTTGATTCCTGGCTTTGTTCCTCTTGGCTTGTCTAGTTCTCTTTTACCAAAAATGTTTACCATATGTCCTATGTGCAGCGGTCTCTTTTACCAAAAATGTTAACCATATGTCCTATGTGAAGCGGTCTCTTTTACCAAAAATGTTTACCATATGTTCTATCTGCAGCAGTCTGTTTTACCAAAAATGTTTACCATATGTCCTATGTGCAGCAGTCTCTTTTACCAAAAAACGTTTACCATATGTCCTATGTGCAGCGGTCTCTTTTACCAAAAACGTTTACCATATGTCCTATGTGCAACGGTCTGTTTTACCAAAAATGTTTACCATATGTCCTATGTGCAGCGGTCTCTTTTACCAAAAACATTTACCATATGTCCTATGTGCAGCGGCCTCTTTTACCAAAAACGTTTACCATATGTCCTATGTGCAGCGGTCTCTTTTACCAAAAACAATTACCATATGTCATTTACAGCAGTCTCTTTTACCAAAAATGTTTACCATATGTCCTATGCGCAGTGATCTCTTTTACCAAAAATGTTTACCATATATCATGTGCAGCGGTCTCTTTTACCAAAAACGTTTACCATATGTCCTATGTGCAGCGGTCTCTTTCGCCAAAAAATGTTTATCATATGTCATGTGCAGTAGTCTCATTTACCAAAAATGTTTACCATATGTCCTATGTGCAGTGGTCTCTTTTACCAGAAATGTTTACCATATGTCCTATGTGCAGCGGTCTCTTTTACCAAAAATGTTTACCATATGTCCTACGTGCAGCGGTCTTTTTTACCAAAAATGTTTACCATATGTCCTATGTGCAGCTGTCGCTTTTACCAAAAACGTTTACCATATGTCCTATGTGCAGCGGTATCTTTTACCAAAAATGTTTACCATATGTCATGTGCAGTGGTCTCTTTTACCAAAAATGTTTACCATATGTCCTATGTGCAGTGGTCTCTTTTACCAAAAATGTTTACCATATGTCCTATGTGCAGCAGTCTCTTTTACTGAAAACGTTTACCATATGTCATGTGCAGCGGTCTCTTTTACCAAAAACATTTACCATATGTACTATACGCAGCGGTCTCTTTTACCAAAAATGTTTACCATATATCATGTGCAGCAGTCTCTTTTACCAAAAACGTTTACCATATGTCCTATGTGCAGTGGTCTCTTTTGCCAAAAATGTTTACCATATGTCATGTGCAGTAGTCTCTTTTACCAAAAAACGTTTACCATATGTCCTATGTGCAGCAGTCTCTTTTACCAAAAATGTTTACCATATGTCCTATGTGCAGCAGTCTCTTTTACTAAAAACATTTACCATATGTCATGTGCAGCGGTCTCTTTTACCAAAAACGTTTAGCATATGTCCTATGCGCAGCGGTCTCTTTTACCAAAAATGTTTACCATATGTCATGTGCAGTGGTCTCTTTTACCAAAAATGTTTACCATATGTCCTATGTGCAGCGGTCTCTTTTACCAAAAATGTTTACCATATGTCCTATGTGCAGCAGTCTCTTTTACTAAAAACATTTACCATATGTCCTATGCGCAGCGGTCTCTTTTACCAAAAACGTTTACCATATATCATGTGCAGCAGTCTCTTTTACCAAAAACGTTTACCATATGTCCTATGTGCAGCGGTCTCTTTTACCAAAAACGTTTACCATATGTCCTATGTGCAACGGTCTCTTTTACCAAAAATGTTTACCATATGTCCTATGTGCAGCGGTCTCTTTTACCAAAGACGTTTACCATATGTCCTATGTGCAGCGGCCTCTTTTACCAAAAACGTTTACCATATGTCCTATGTGCAGTGGTCTTTTTTTACCAAAAACGATTACCATATGTCATTTGCAGCGGTCTCTTTTACCAAAAATGTTTACCATATGTCCTATGCGCAGCGGTCTCTTTTACCAAAAATGTTTACCATATATCATGTGCAGTAGTCTCTTTTACCAAAAGCGTTTACCATATGTCCTATGTGCAGCGGTCTTTTTTGCCAAAAAATGTTTATCATATGTCATGTGCAGTAGTCTCTTTTACCAAAAACATTTACCATATGTTCTATGTGCAGCGGTCTCTTTTACCAAAAATATTTACCATATGTCCTATGTGCAGCGGTCTCTTTTACCAGAAATGTTTACCATATGTCCTATGTGCAGCGGTCTCTTTTACCAAAAACGTTTACCATATGTCCTACGTGCAGTGGTCTCTTTTACCAAAAACGTTTACCATATGTCCTATGTGCAGCTGCCGCTTTTACCAAAAACATTTACCATATGTCCTATGTGCAGCGGCCTCTTTTACCAAAATGTTTACCATATGTCCTATGTGCAGCAGTCTCTTTTACTAAAAATGTTTACCATATGTCATGTGCAGCAGTCTCTTTTACCAAAAATGTTTACCATATGTCCTATGCGCAGCGGTCTCTTTTACCAAAAACGTTTACCATATGTCATGTGCAGCAGTCTCTTTTACCAAAAACGTTTACCATATGTCCTATGTGCAGTGGTCTCTTTTGCCAAAAATGTTTACCATATGTCATGTGCAGTAGTCTCTTTTACCAATAAATGTTTACCATATGTCCTATGTGCAGCTGTCTCTTTTACCAAAAACGTTTACCATATGTCATGTGCAGTGGTCTCTTTTACCAAAAATGTTTACCATATATCCTATGTGCAGCGGTCTCTTTTACCAAAAATGTTTACCATATGTCCTATGTGCAGCGGTCTCTTTTACTAAAAACGTTTACCATATGTCCTATGTGCAGCGGTCTTTTTCCCAAAAATGTTTACCATATGTCCTATGTGCAGCTGTCTCTTTTACTAAAAACGTTTACCATATGTCCTATGTGCAGCGGCCTCTTTTATCAAAAACGATTACCATATGTCATGTGCAGCAGTCTCTTTTACCAAAAACGTTTACCATATGTCCTATGCACAGCGGTCTCTTTTACCAAAAACATTTACCAGATATCATGTGCAGCAGTCTCTTTTACCAAAAAAGTTTACCATATGTCCTATGTGCAGCGGTCTCTTTTGCCAAAAAACGTTTACCATATGTCATGTGCAGTAGTCTCTTTTACCAAAAACTCTTACCATATGTCCTATGTGTAGCGGTCTCTTTTACCAAAAATGTTTACCATATGTCCTATGTGCAGCGGTCTCTTTTACCAAAAACGTTTACCATATGTCCTATGTGCAGCAGTCTCTTTTACCAAAAACATTTACCATATGTCCTACATGCAGCGGTCTCTTTTACCAAAAACATTTACCATATGTCCTATGTGCAGTGGTCTCTTTTACCAAAACATTTACCATATGTCATGTGCAGCGGTCTCTTTTACCAAAAACATTTACCATATGTCCTATGCGCAGTGGTCTCTTTTACCAAAAATGTTTACCATATGTCATGTGCAGCAGTCTCTTTTACCAAAAATGTTTACCATATGTCCTACGTGCAGCGGTCTCCTTTACCAAAAACATTTACCATATGTCCTATGTGCAGCTGTCTCTTTTACCAAAACATTTACCATATGTCATGTGCAGCGGTCTCTTTTACCAAAAACATTTACCATATGTCATGTGCAGCGGTCTCTTTTACCAAAAATGTTTACCATATGTCCTATGTGCAGTGGTCTCTTTTACCAAAAATGTTTATCATATGTCCTGTGTGCAGTGGTCTCTTTTACCAAAAATGTTTACCATATGTCATGTGCAGCGGTCCCTTTTACCAAAAACGTTTACCATATGTCCTATGTGCAGCGATCTCTTTTGCCAAAAACATTTACCATATGTCATGTGCAGTAGTCTCTTTTACCAAAAACATTTACCATAGGTCCTATGTGTAGCGGCCTCTTTTACCAAAAACGCTTACCATATGTCCTATGTGCAGCGGTCTCTTTTACCAAAAATGTTTACCATATGTCCTATGTGCAGCAGTCTCTTTTACCAAAACATTTACCATATGTCCTATGCGCAGCTGTCTCTTTTACCAAAAACATTTACCATATGTCATGTGCAGCAGTCTCTTTTAGCAAAAAACATTTACCATATATCCTATGTGCAGCGGTCTCTTTTACCAAAAATGTTTACCATATGTCATGTGCAGCAGTCTCTTTTACCATATGCCCTATGTGCAGCAGTCTCTTTTACCAAAAACGTTTACCATATGTCCTATGTGCAGTGGTCTCTTTTACCAAAAATGTTTACCATATGTCATGTGCGGCGATCTCTTTTACCAAAAACGTTTACCATATGTCCTATGTGCAGCGGTCTCTTTTACCAAAAACGTTACCATATGTCCTATGTGCATCGGTCTCTTTTACCAAAAACGTTACCATATGTCCTATGTGCAGCAGTCTCTTTTACCAAAAACATTACCATATGTCCTATGTGCAGCTATGATTCTATCATTACTGCATCTGCAAAAAGGCGGCCACAGTCAGAAAGTGTGACGATAATGTTTGGATGTAATTAGCTTTTAATCTACACAACACTGGTCATGTTTTCCGCCACCCACAGTAAATAAAAATGTTACTTAACACAAACCATATTATTAAATACATAAATCTCATTATAGCCACATAGATCGCACTGTATTACTTACAGTTAATTAATTCAGGTAATAAATGCAATCACTTTTGTCACAAAAAGCATCCTTGCCCTACCCTCTGCCATTGTCACGTACTCATAATGCTGCCAGTTTTATTCATCAGTGTCACTCCAAAAATCTCCAGTTCATCACACATGCCTGCAGTCCTTCAGTAGTAAATTACTACATTTATACCACATATGCACAGTCAATAAATTATACCATAGTAATGATCATTTTCTGTCATCCGTAATAATTTCCACTGCTGCTGTCATGCAATCCATCTTCCAGATGACACAAATCCAACAATTAGTCATTACTATCATAAAATGCACATCATATCATATAGGATCATAGGAGGTTACTAGGCTAATGGCAACAGGGACCTTACAAGCCTAACCACATTCAACTAGTGTTCCCAAGGGTGTCTGGTTCAAAAAGACACTAAAATCAGCAACTATTGCTCCTGTCCAAGAGGGTCACAGGTGGAATCCCCAGGGTGAATTTCCAGTTAACCATCCAGTCATCCAAATTATGCTTAAATAGGGCCAATGAAGGGCTTTGTTTAACATGAACAGGAAGCTTGTTTCAAAGGTGGGGCAAACTCTGTGAGACAAATCTGTCTGTCCAGCAAGTTCTGTTGATGTCACATACGGGTTAAGGTCCTTTGAGCGTGTGACCCGTGTACCATTTGACTTGCAAATGTGTAGCATTTCCATTAAAGCTGGGTCAGATTGCTCTGTATGCAAGGCACAGGTCACCTCTGAGCAGTCTATACAACACAGAGTAAAGTGACAACGATTTCAATCTGTCCATGTAAGACAGATCTTGAAGACCCTGAATTTGCTTTGTAAGGAACCTTTATGGTCTCTCCAATTGCTGCAGGTGTTTGGAAAGGGACATACCAAGGGAGCGTTGTACTTTATTGTTGGCTTGATGAAGGAAGAGTGCAAGGGGGTTATAACCTCTTTTTTTCTGGAGGTAATTCCCTTACTTATGAGATGAGCAATATAAAATGCCCTTCTTACCAATGTGGAGACATGGTGATCGAAGTTAAGGTTGCTGTCGACCTGTGTGCCCAGATCTCTCACCACTGACTTTGTGCTAAGGGTATTGCTATTGATGTGGTAGTTTGCAGGAACAACAATCTTGCCAAAGGGGATGATAATGTATTTTTTTAATAATTTTAAGACCATGACTTTGGCACCAGTCATTAGTCTGCATAAGACCTTCTTACAGGATATTGACATCACTAGGGGTTTCAATGATCACTCCCACTTGGCAGTCATCAGCAAACTTTGTCAGCCACAGTCCTTTAGTTTTAGGCTGTACTTCAGAGAAGTAAATTCCAAACAATAGGGGTCCCACAACTGATGCCTGTGGAACACCACTGGTTACAGGTCTGCTGGAGGAGGTGGAGTCCCCTATTTTGACCGTATGAGTTCCAACAGTGAGCCAGTTTGCAACATACCTGACAATATATGGGCTGATACCCAGATGGGTGAGTTTATCAATGGTGCTTGAGTGGGAGATTATGTCAAAGGCCTTGGCTAATTCTAGGTAGGCCGCATGGACAGATCTGCCATCATCTAGGGCTTTGGTGACTGTCTTGAAGAAGTCCAACAAGTTTAATAGGCATGCTCTCCCCTTGACAAAGCCAAACTGGGTGGGCTTAATAATTTGGAGATTTCCTATATCTTTGTTAATAAGGCCCATGATGACACGTCCCATGGCCTTGCTAATAAGGCTGGTGAGGCTAATGGGTCTATAGTTCCAAGGGTCTGTGGATGCACCCCCATTGTGCAAAGAGATGATGGTAGTTGTCTTCCATTCCACTAGGACAAAGCCAGTGCTTAGGCTGTGATTAAAAAGTGTGCTCAATGGTGATGCTAATTCCTGTTTTAAACCATGTAGAACACAACCCAGGATGTTGTATGGTCCCACAGTCTGTGTTTTTGGTCTTGGAGAGGGCATTTAAGACCTGCTCCTTGGATATACTAGGTGAGGGACAGATGTTAGGGATGCTTTGGGGGTATATGTGGCAGGGACAGGGGAGTGAAGTTTTCACTGAACCTGTCAGCCAGGAGGTTTGCTATATCCACAGGTTCTATATATGTAGTACCATTAACTACTAGTTCAGCGCAAATCCGTGCCTTACATTTGAAGTTATGGATGTAACCAAAGAACACCTTGTGGTTATTCTTAGTTAGGGAAGCTAATTTGGATTCATAGTTACCTTTAGAATATTTCACCAGGAGTCTTATTTGCTTGTTTAAGTTGAAAAGGGAGGTTTTCTAGTTTTGGGACCATTCCTTCCTACTCTTAGACAGCAATTTCTTTCTCCTGTTGTAGAGCCTATTAGTTGCAGTTGTTCACCAGGCAGGTTTGTTTTTCTTTGAAGATCTTGCTTTGGTTCTATCGGGTATGGCAGAGCCAATACAATTGTACAGGTGCTTGTAAAAAAGCATTGGTGTATAACTTGGAATAGGTGTCTGTTCCATCAGTGGGGAAGGGGCTATGAAGCTATTTATCCCCTCGAGTAAGAGGTTGTAATTGGCCTTCGAGAAAATTTTTAGTCTAGTTGTTGCTGGGGGGGGGGTCTTGTGTTATAGTTACTTCTAGTGAGACTGATTTAAGGTCAGATCTCACAATGGATGGCCACACACTGGGGGTGGTGCAGTGGTCCCCCATGTTAGTGAGCACCAGGTCCAGGATGTTTGAGCCTCTTTTGGGTGTGTCAACTAGCTGGTACAGGGCATTGAAGTTAACCAAGTCCAGAAACCTTTGGGCAAGTGAGTTAGAACACATATAATCTACCCAGTCGATGGATGGGTAATCAAAGTCACCCCAAACCAGGGTTTGTGGTTGTATCTTGATTGACTCAAATAGATCCAAGTAGGCTGAGTGGATGTCCTGATTCATGGAGGGAGCCCTATAACTGGCAATGACCTGAAGAGGGGTCTTACCTACTCTCAAGTGCACTTGAAGTAATTCAGAGGAATCATACTGTTTAACCAATCTAGAGGTGTATTTATCTTTAATGAATATTGATACACCACCTCTTTTAGTTCTCATGCCTGGGGTGCTCTCCACAACCTTAAACCGGGTCTCAGTGACTGCACAAATGTTAGCATCTTCCAGGATGAGGACTGCTTCCAGTGAGTGCAGTTTCTGGTTTAGACTTCTAGCATTTAGCAGCCTAACCATGAGGTTGTTTTTAGAGTGTATCTTTACATCAGAAATTTTGTTCTTGTGGCATTGCCTAAAAAAGGCACTATGGGGATGGCAAGAGCCTTAGCCAGTTACTGAAATCCCAAAATCCATGACCTTTTCCTTATCCAGCATGATAAGGGGGACATCTGTGTGTCTCACAATTGAGTCACCTATGACTAAGATGTTTGTTTTTGTGTTACACTTTAGGGATGTGCTTGGTGAGATACTGGTGTGTGATATATTATGTGTACTATGTTCTGCAGAGGATCTATTATGTGAATCATGCTTGTGTTTGTGTTTGGGAGATCTCTGATGTTTAGGTAAGCTTCTTGTAAGGACCTCCACATATGTAGGTTTATGTGTTGTTGGTTTGGTAGGTGCAAGAGGTGAGGTGTGCGTGCTGGCAACCTGCTTAGTATCAAATGAACTGACTGGTGAGTGAGAGAGCCTGGATTCTAGGTTCTTGATACAGGTGTATCTCTCACATAATGAATTTGTGTGGACTAGAAGAAGTGGGTTGTCGGTATACATGAGGCAATGGCTAAATTGGCTCAGGATACCCATGTCAACCAGGGTGGCTGGAGAAACTGTAGGAAATTGTCCATCCATAATGCTAGATAAGTTGATGTGGTCAGAAAACAGGGAGAGGACAGGAAGGACCAGGTAAAGTAGAGGACAGGAGTAGTGAACAAAAAATACAAAGGGCTAGTGGGTTGGATCTGTGTTTGTACCTCAGGCACTTTGCTGAACGTGTCACCTGTTAGTGAGGGATAAATGGGAGAACTCACTGATGGAGCACCAGCAGAGTACCCATCGCTGCACAGCACTGCATGATGCGCAAATATTGTGCTTATGTAGTGAACAAGCACAAACAAAAAAACTCAAAACTGAGCCCTAATCCAGCAACCTTCAATCAGATGAGTTCTAAGTACACACTGCTGCTACTAGGGTGCACAGGAACCTTCTCAAGCAAAAGATGACCTGGTTTAGTGATCAAGTTATACAAACAGAACTAGATTCAGCAGGTCTGAATCTAGTCTATGCTACAGCAAACAAAGTGCAACAACTTCAGAAAAAAAAAACTGTTCAAATAAGCAGTGATGTGGTTAAAATGCAGTTCAAAAGTGCAATATACAGTGAAAAATTATACTTAAGTTTTGCAGAGATCAGCAGGTGGCCTGGATTTGCTTATGTAGCAAATTAAAGCTAACTGGCCCTTAACTCATTAATGAAATATATTTTGAATTTTTTTTATTCTATTATATATTTTTAAATATTTTCTTACTTTAATAAGTCTGTGCAATCCTATTGCATTTGCCACCTGTCTCAGCTATTGGCAAATTAATATGGCAATGCTCAACTTTTTGACATAAAATTCAGGGCCATTTGCATATGTTATATGCAAATTATGCTAATTTATATTTATTTCTATGAATCCTAGTAGTAAGCAAACATGTCCTGAGATGTATCAGTGGATTTCTGTTTTTTTGCTGGTCATGAGTGTATTCCCAAAGTAACATGAACGTACAGCAGACTGGCACAGGTTCATAGGTTGGTACTAGGCTATCAGCCCTAGGTCCTATACAACCCTAGCCATAACAATTCCCTAGCTATTTCTTCCCACAATATTTACATCCCAGGACCCCTATCTAGCAGGGTGACTGTCGTGATCATTGGGGTGAATTTCCTTTCACCCATCCAATCATCAAGGTTCCTTTTGAAGAGGGCCAAACAGGTGCTTTGCTTGATATGGGCAGTCTATTCCAGATTCTGGGGAGTCTCTGGGTCAGGAACCTATTCCATCAGCATTTTTTGTTCATTGTGATGACAAGGTTTAGATCCCTGGAGCATGTGGCTCTGAGGGATAGAGATTTCTTTAAGTGTAGCATGACAACAGCTCTGGGTTTGACATGGCCTTGTATGTTAAGCAGAGATCGCCTCTGAGTAGGCAATATGCAACAGAGTATAGCTGGAGTTTTTTTAGACAGTCAGCATAGGGCATCTGCTTTAGGCCTGTGATTCTTTTAGTGAGGTATTTATGCGGCCTTTCCAGTTGTTGCAGATGTCTTGAGAGGTACATACCAAACTGGGCATTGTATTCTATAATGGGTCTAATGAGGGATGAGTGCAGTAGGACAATGACCTCCTTTTCTCTGGGTTAAAAGCCCTTAGTGATGAGGTGTTCAACATAGTAGGATTTCCTGAATGTTGTGGCGATGTGGTTATCGAAGGTGAGACCACTGTCCACCTGTGTCCCTAAGTCTCTTATCACACTTTCGGTGTTTAGTGTACTGCCATCTATGTGATAATTCACGGCTCTAACACCACGCATCTGTTTCTGTAAGGTCCTTTTGTAGAATATCTGCATAATTTGGGGATTCAATAATGGCTCCCAGTTTGCAGTCATCTGCGAACCTTGTTAGCCAGAGTCTCTTAGTGTTGGCCTGTACTTCAGAAAAGTAGATGCCAAACAAGAGCGGTCCCAGGACTGAACCCTGAGGTACTCCACTTGTCACTTGTCTGGAGCTGGATCTGGAGTTGGCTACTTTAACAGTGTGGGTTCTGTCAGTAAGCCAGTTGGCAACCCATCGAGTGACGTAGGGATTAATGCCCAGCTTAGTAAGTTTATCTATGATTCCAGAGTGGGGAATAGTGTCAAAGGCCTTGGCGAGGTCCAGATAGGCTGTGTGGATCACCTTACCCTCGCCCACAGCTCTGTAGACTGATTTGAAGAAGTCAATCAGGTTCAGGAGACAAGATCGGCCCTTCACAAATCCAAACTGGGTGGGGTCCAGTGTTTGAAGGTTGCCAATGTCTTTGTTTAAAAGTTCCATGATAATACGTTCCATGGCCTTGCAGATCAGGCTCATCAGACTGATGGGGCGGTAGTTCCCAGGATCCAAGGTGGATCTCCCCTTGTGGACTGGGATAACTGTAGCTGTGCACCACTCAGTGGGCACATGAAGCCTGAGGTGAGGCTATGATTAAACATGACATTGTGAGGTGCCAGCTCATTTTGTAGTTAATGTAGTACACAGCCTGGGATGTCATCTGGTCCCATGGATGTTGTATTCTTAGCTTTGGAGAGTGCGGTTTTTACCAGTGTGGCCGTTACTACAGGAATTTGGCAATCTTTCAGTATTGAGATGGGCCATTTAGGGGGTGAGAGGAGGGTGAAATTGGCACTGAATCAATCTGCCTGGATATTGGCAATATCCTTGGGATCAGTATATTTAATGCCATTCTGTTGTAGCTCAGAGCAGACCTGAGCATTGCCATTTAGATTCTTGACATAACTATAGAATGCCTTGTGGTTGTCTTGTGAATCTTTGGCAATTTTATTTTCGTAACTAGCTTTGGAGGATTTTATGAGGGATCTCGGCTTCTTACTGAGGCTGGTAAGGGAGTTTTTTGCATCCTGGGCTTTTTTCCTCTTTTCTGTAACAGTTTCTTCCTTTTGTTGTAAACTTTGTTTATGGCAGGGGACCACCAGATTGTCTTTCTTTTATTGAAGGAGAGTGTCTTGGTTCTATTTGGGATGACATGATTCATGCATGAGTGGATTTGCTCGTACAGTGCCCTAGTGCAGGATTCAGCAGTCGAACTTTTAGTTCCCGTCTGCATGGGTGTCATGACGTTTGTCACTTCTGACTTGAGTAGCATGAAGTTGGCTTTGGAGAAGTTTTTTACAGAGGTTTCCTTATTGGGGGGTAGGGAAGGGATGTGGATGTCAAGGGTGATTAGCTTATGGTCAGACCTGACCAATGAGGGGGTGACCATAGGTGTGGAGCATTGATTTCCCATGTTGGTAATGACCAGGTCTAGGATATTGGAGCCCCTAGTGGGACTATGGATTAGTTGATCCAGGGCATTGGAATTTATGAATTCCAAGAACCGTTGGGCAAAGGTGTTGGTACACGAATAATTTCCCCAGTTAATGGCAGGGTAGTTGAAATCACCCAGTATTAGGATGTTTGGTTGTATCTTAATATTTTCCAGTATGTCTAGAAAGGTGTAGTGGGAATCTTGGGGCATGGTGGGGATCTGTAGCAAGGTACAATTTGGATTGCAGCTTTACCTAGTGTTAGTTGCACCTGGAGAATGTCAGATGCATTGTGTTGGGCAACTAGCCTGGTGGTGTGAATATCCTTGGTGAATAAGGGCACTCTTCCACCTTTAGTGTTATGGTCTTGGTTTGGTGGCTGAAAAGTGTGGTAAGAGTTGTAGCCTGGTATTGCAGGGGTGCTCTCTGGAGCTTTGAACCAGGTCTCAGTTACTGTACAGATATCGATGTTCTCCATTTTTAGGAGTGCCTCAAGAAAGTGCATTTTGAGGTTTAGACTTCTATCATTGAATAGCATTAACTTCAGATTTTGCATGCTTGTACATGTTATGGTGGTGGTTTTGTCCTTTGAACTTTGCCTAAAAAAGGCACTATAGGGGTGGCAAGAGCCTTAGCCAGTAACCTGAATCCCAGGGGTGACAGGTTCAGACCATCTCTGGCAAAGCATCATGGTCTGTCGACCATGTCATCCTAGGCAGACAGATACTGGCTCCCCTTTGAATGACACCAGAAGCTTAGCCAATTGTTGAAGTCAATCATTTTGTCCTTATACTGTGGTATCATTCTGGGTGAAGGCAGGATGCTACTCAGGGCTAGGGTCATTCCTACCTGGGCCACATGATCTGAGAGCTCTTCCATGTCTCTTTTCATGTAGTCCAGGGAGGTACATTTCAAGTCATTCACTCCAACATGGACAATGACTGAGTCATATTTGTACTTGTTGTGCATAAACACACTATAGACAGCTCTGCAGTCTGCAGCCCTCTGCAACTGTCCCAAGCTTGCCATGAGAATGACCAATTATCCATTGACTAAATAAAATCAGAATATGGTTTTAAAAACACAAAGTCATCTAAATGTCACGTTTGTGTGATCCATTCCCATCCAACATTGTGTGTCATAACCCAGCACCTCAAAACAAATCATAAGTTCCTAACATTTAAAAACAGCACACATAGTGACATTCACCCCCACCACCAATAAAAAAAAAATTAAAAGAAAAATGATTCTGTTATATAAGACGTACTGGTATTATGATAAAAAATAACCTTTACCAATACGTTATTTTAGTCAAGCATCGAAGGGAAAGGTAAGTAGTTTCCTTTAAGAAAAAAAAAGTATGTGACAAAACAGTTTTGGTTAAACCAAAGTTGCCAATAATATCCATATCTGTGTTAACAGTCCTGCTAGTAAACAGGGTTTGGTTAGCATGATGTCATGCCCTACAGAGGGTGGTTACCTCCTATGATCCTATGATCATGTCATTTGGCAAAAACATGGCCCTTACTGATTACCACATCAATGGCAACCCCCTAAGCACACAACCTGTGGTGAGATACCTGGGTACACAGGTTGACAACAATCTCACATTCAACCATCATGTAACAGCAGTGGTCAGAAAAGCCTTTAGTTGGTTCATCTCATAAGTAAAGGGATTGCATCCAAAAAAAGAGGTTATTACCTCACTGTACTCCTCCTTCATTAGGCCAATAATAGATTACAACACCGTATTTGGTATGCACCTCTCCAAACACCTGCACCAAATGAAAAGGTCACAGAAATACCTCACAAAGAGAGTCCACGGCCTCCAACACCTACCCTATGTGGACAGACTCAAATCACTATCACTCTACTTTGTATCATACAGATTGTTCAGAAGTGATCTGTGTCTCGCCTACAAGGCAATCTCAGACCCTGCTCTACTAGAGATACTCCATATCCATAAGTCTAAGTCCTGATGCATTATCTGATCAGAAGGCCTAAATCTAATATATGACATTAATAAAACCTGCTGGAGAGTCAGGTTTGTCTCCCAGAGGCTGCCTCATCTCTGGAATAGATTCCCCATACACTTCAAGCTCAAGCAAAGTATGTCACTGACCTTCTTCAAGTGTAACTTTGATGAGTGGATGGGAAACCACACATTTGTCTCAGGGGCTCCACCTGTGTCCCTTATTGACAGGGGTGACAGGTGCCAATTAAGGTTTCTTTTTTGGGGATAAACTCTTGACTAGACTTGTAAGGGCCCCAGAGCCATTAGCCTAGTAATATCCTATGATCCTATGATAACTGGAGTACAAGAGAAATCTGTCTTACTAGTTTGCAATAAGTTTCATAGGTTCATAGGTTCATACTAGGCTATCTGCCCTAGGGCATTTATAAGCCTAGTCAGAGTGTGTTTGGCTTTCGCCACCCATGTTAAATGAATTTTGCTATGCCCTTTTTTGAGGTTAGTATACTGTGCCTCTGTCTAACAGTGACACAGAAGTGATACCTGGGGTAAACCTACGATCTCCCATCCACTCATCAAGATTCCTCTTGAAGAGAGTCAATGAGGGACTCTGCCTAACCTGGACTGGGATTTTATTCAGAAGCATAAAAAAGGATTTGAAATCATTACATCACTGAAAAATGAGAAATATGTGCATGTATAACTGATGTACTCTATTCACAACTTTTTTCTATCTTGATCATAAGGAAAATATTTGTATATCTTTGCAGATGAAAGAAATGCAACTGAAAGCATTACAGTTCAAGCTAACATTACAAATATGTACGTGTAAATGGCATTACTCTGTTTTTAACTGATTACTTCTAATAAAGGTATTTTTAGTACTGTATTGAATGTATTGCATGTACATAACTAGAGAGATAGACACTCCCTTCAAGTAGACACAAGCTATTGCCATTTGAATTCGTCACAAGTAAGCATAAACGCTACTCATATAATTCTTCCCAAATACAAACGCACATCCTAAATTACTACCCCCACTGTATGCATAAGCACTCCCCATATACAAGTTTTACTTCAGTAAAGATATGATTGTAATATTTCAGTAGTATATGAAATGGCATGTAAACATGATGTGTGGATTTATTGTGTTTTTTTGTATTTTGTCTCTCCCACCCCTTTATTCTCTCTTGTTCTTATTTTGATTATGCATTTCTTTCTCCGTTATTGTTTTGTTTCTCTCCCATTTATTTTCCTTTTTTTACACATTCAAATCCCACAGAAGCAGGCTACCCATGTACCTCCCAGGCTAGGGAATGATCACCCTCTGCCTGTCTAGGGACATCCCCACAGGATTGGGAAGAAGCACTGTTTCTGCAGACACCCTACAACATAGCAGCCTGGCAAGCCTCACCAAAAGGGGGCTTCAGAGCTTGATAGAGGGTGTACTGGTGGAAGTAGTAGACAGGCAAATTCAGCCAGCTGAAGCTTGTCCTCAGCATGTGGAAGACATGCTTTCTCGATTGGTGCCGACCAGCGCACCAACACAGGCCCCTACCCCCTCAACATCGGGCCCTTGACTGCAACATCATCTGGCAGTGGATATGTTTAAAGCTCTGTGGACTGGGACTCCACATGGCACTTCTTTAGACCTTCCTGTCTTATCCTTTCTCCTTCACCCTCTTTCCTATTTCCCCACCCACATTACCCTTGACTATGAACAAATATTTGAAATAATGGGGTGTTTATCCCCCAACAAAAGCATAGTAGCCATCCTCTCCCAACTCCTTCAGCACAAACTCTCTCAATGTTTTCCATGTGTGTTCTCTTCTTTGTTTGTCTCTCTTTTTCACTCTTTCCTATTGCGAGGATAGGAGGCATTGCCAACTATGCCAGGATAAGTGGGGCAGTGGATGTGTAACATATGCCAGCATAGCTAGCTGGAATTTAGTAAAGAATTATTTGTCATTTGTGTATCAAACTGATGTGTACAGGTGCTTGTGTTTAAAAATGTATTTGTGAAGCTGCGTCTGTTAAAATCTATCAACAGTGTGCCCTGCTGGAAAGCAAAGAAATGTGCATGCATAACTGTAACAGTTTAAATGTATATATTATAACAAATGATACTGGAAGAGCAGAGGGTTAATCACAATCCATCTGCAGCAAATTTTGAAAAATAGCTGAATTAGGCCATAACAAACTGACTAGAAAGACCCTCACCCACATCATCTTGCCTTGCAGTAGTAAGTAACTTAACTAGGGAACAGTAATTCTTTTAGTCAATCAGAAATAGATAGTGAAATTAGCTAAATACTGTTTTTCTGTATTAGCTAAATACTGTTTATTAGGTCCACACATCATCGTGGACCTAATAAACAAGGATATAGGGAATCTCCAAACTCTGGATCCCACACAGTTTGGTTTTGTGAAGGGTAGATTATACCTGTTCAACCTGGTCAACTTCTTTGAGTCAGTCACCAGAGCTGTGGATGAAGGCAAGGTGGTTCATACAGCCTACCTTGATCTGGCCAAGGCCTTTGATACCATTCCCCACTCAGGAATCATAGAAAAACGCACTAAGCTAAGCACTAGGTGGGTTGCAAACTGTCTCACAGATAGAACCCACAGTGTGAAAGTAGCTGACTCCAAGTCAGACTGCCGACCAGTCATGAGTGGAGTTCCACAGGGTTTGGTCCTGGGTCCTCTCCTGTTTGGTATCTACTTCTCTGAAGTCCAGGCCAATGTGAAGGGACTCTGGCTGACAAAGTTCACAGACAATTGCAAGTTGGGAGTTATTATTAACTCCCCAAGTGATGTTGACATCCTACAGAAAGGCCTCACTGAGACCAACAGCTGGTGGCAGAACCATGGCTTTCAGCTCAATGCCAAAAAATGTGTTGTCGTCCCCTTTGGGAAAAACCCAGTTCCCATGAATTACCACATCGATGGTAGTCCACTGAACACAAAAGGTGTTATAAGAGATCTGGGAATACAGGTTGACAGCAACCTCTCTTTTGACCACCACATTGCCACTGTGGTCAGAAAGTCCTTCTATGCAGCACATCTCATTACTAAGGGTTTTGTATCCAGGAAGAAAGAGGTCATTGTCTCCCTCTACTTTTCCCCCATTAGGCCAATCATTGAGTAGAATGCCCCATTTGGCATGTACCTCACTAAACACCTGCAACAACTGGAGAGGCCGCAAAAGTACCTCACAAAGAGGATCCTAGGCCTTAAACACTATATGGACAGACTCAAAAAACTCCAACTATTCTCTGTTTCATATCACCTACTTAGAGGACATCTCTGCTGGACTTACAAAGCCATGTCTGACCCAGCTCTGTTAGAAATGCTACATCTAAAGAAATCCTAATCCCTCCGCACCACACACTCCAGACACCTCAACCGCATTACTACAATCAACAGAACATGCTGGAGGAACAGGTTCATAACCCAGAGACTGCCCATGCTATGGAATAGACTTCCCCATACATGTCAAACAGAGCACCTCACTGGCCCTCTTTAAGAGAAATCTTGATGATGGATGGGAAATAGAAAATTCACCCCAGGGATCTCTCCAGTGGCTCTACTCGACAGAGGGAACTAAGGTCGGGTGGCATGATGCCAGGGTAATGCTATGGCTAGGCTTGTAAAGGCTCCAGAGCCATTAGCCTAGTACACACCTATGAACCTATATCTGTCTGAAACGTTCTATGGATGTTCTTTTTAATATTTCCTGTTTCTGAAGCTCTGGTGTTTACTGTAAATAGATATTTAATATTTTCATGTAATTTTATTATTTATTATTAATTATTATTAAAATTGAGGTGGAGGTTAGCATGGAAACAAATCTGTAAGTACAGACCAATTGCTGGAGAAGTTTTCCAACCAGGTAATGAGTTTCAGTTTAACAGACAAGCAAGAACTAAAAGGAAAAAGTATATTTGTGGCCATAGGATATGGGGCAAGAGTTTACAATGTAGTTAAGCCTAGGAACTTTAGTTAGAGCAGCAAAATAAGGGTCTAAAGTGGGTCAGATGAGTAGAGAAAAAGCCGGGAAGTGGTAGTTGGTTTTTCTCTTAATGTGCTCACCTAGGGGAGTGTCTACAGATCAGTACAAGTAGTTTTAGCAGTACAAGTTGTTTTAACTGTTTTAGTTCTCATTAAATATTTATATATATATATACATACTTTGTTTATAGTCTTGGGAGTTGGAAAATCCTTGTGATTATATGTTAGGACCTGATCCCGGCTGAGGACTGTAGTATCCATACTGTACACAGGGTTACTGGCTAGAAGCATGGTTGGGGAGAGAGCTAGGAGGTAAAAAGAGAGACACAAGAAGTGGAAATATTAAAAAATATGCAGGAGGGCAAAAGAAAACCTAAAACATCCAAACAGAAGGACAAAGTTAGAATGTGCCGATTGGAATCTGCACTGGGTATATCAGCAGACTTAGTTCAAAATTACATAGAAACAAGCACAAGTAGTCATATTAGGTAAAACAAACAAAAAACAACAGTGATTAAAGTAAGGAATAATGCAATAAAAAAGCAAATGTTATATATCAAAACAGTAGTAGAAAACTATTACAAGTATTTGTCTAATGTAGCACACATCCGTGAGATGAACAGTTACAAATGCAGTCTATGCAACCATGTACAGATGGCAGCTAAAAGGCTACTCCAATGCAAAAACGCTAAGCTGAATTTTAAAGATGCAAGTATCGTAGGGGCAGTCTATGGTCTTTTATGTTGCATACTTAGTATCAGCAGAGTAAAGCAACCATAGGGTCAAATGCAATTGTTACAGTTGAAAACTTACAAGGTTTAGCAGTCACTGATGCGAATGTATAACTGTACAAAACTAGTAATGAAGGCAACAACACATTAGTCGCAGCAGTTCAGACCACCAAAGGGACTTATTCACAATATTTCAGTTGAAGCTTTAACCAGTGTACCATTCTAAAGTGTCTAAAAATGCAATACAGCTTTAAAAGCTAACAGTAAATGTCATAGATGCATTTAAGTTACCTGGTGAGCACACTACCACTGAAACATGCTCAGCGAGGAGGATGTGTGCAGGTAGAGAGGGTTTTCAAAAATGGTGCCCACAGCTACAGAGAACTGATAATACCTGGGTCCAGATGTGAGGAGTTGGGGGGGGGCATGGGCTACACCTGAGGTGGAGGATAGCATGGAAAACAATCAGTAAGTACAGACCAATTGCTGGAGAAGTTTTCCAACCAGGTAATGAGTCTCAGTTTAAAACACAAGCAAGAATTAAAGGAAAACTATATCTGTGTCTGGAGGACACTGGGCAAGAGTTTATAATGTAGTTAGACCTAGGAACTTTAGTTAGAGCAGTAAAATAAGGGTTTAAAGTGGATTAGATGAGTAGAGAAAAAGGGCAGGAAGTGGTAGTTGGTGTTCATGATAACGTGCTCAACTAGGGGAGTGTCTACAGAACAGTACAAGTAGTTTTAGCAGTACTAGTAGTTTTAACTGTTTTAGTTCTCATTAAATATTAATAATAGATATCTGCATACTTTGTTTATAGTCTTGGGAGTTGGAAAGTCCTTGTGATTATATGTTGGGACCTGTTCTTGGCCAAGGATCGTAGTATCCATGCTGTACACAGGGTTACTGGCTTGAAGAATGGTTGGGGATAGAGCTGGTGAGCACGCTACCACTGAAACATGCTCAGTGATAGGAGGTATTGCCAGCTATGCCAGGAGAAGTAGGGCAGTGGATGTGTAGTATATGACAGCACAGCTCCAACTCTGACCACCTATTCATACTACCTCGCTAGACTCTCCACACATCGCTCCAAACCTATTAAATGATGCCCCTCACTTTTACTCCAGCCACCTATTCATACTACCTCGCTACACTCTCCACACATCACTCCAAACCTATTTAATGATGCCCCATCACCTTTACTCCAAATATAGACTGAATAAATCCATTTCAACTCAAACCAAAACAAAATTAGGCAGAAAAATACTCTCCAAAAGCCAAGAACCACTAATTCTCCAATATACTAAAATCGTTCTAGGAGGAGACATTCAACCTAATCTTGGCCCCACCTATCACAATAAACATCAAGACAGCTCTCTTCCACACACTACTGTAACCCTACAGTAGTCAAACACCAACACCAGTAATCTAAGTTTTTCTGCCATAAATGTTAGCAGCATAAGAAATAAAATTACTGAACTACATACCTGGATTACCCAACATCAGCCTGATATTCTTGCTGTAACTGAAACTTGGCTTAAACTCAGCATAAAAAAATCCAAAATTACACTTCCTGGCTATAATATCATTTGTAATGACTGTATAATGAAGAAAGGTGGTAGTATTGCTTTGATATTTTCCAACATCTACCACATTTCCCCTTACAGAAAACCAACACCAAAATTCAATTCAGCAGAGCTTCTTATAACTTTCCTGAAATTAAGCAACAATAAACAAATTTGTATTACTGTTTATTACATCCCTCCTGGGGGACAATACAGCTATACTAGAAGATATCTTAGACTGGATATTCATAACAATTCTACCACAAGAAATAATAGTGCTAGGTGATGTGAGTGTCAATTGGTTGGACATAAACACTAACTCCCCTACATCTAGTGTGGACTTATTTGCTTTCACACAACTAATTCATAATCCCACACATTATAACAAGACTTCAAATTCCCTTTTAGACTGGATGCTTGTATTAGACCCTAGCAAATACACCACTTCAGGTACAATGTCTGACTGTATCAGTGATCATCTCCCAATTGGCATAACAAGATACACCCTACACCGATCGAGTACTTTACAGCGACCATGAAACACTGGTAAAACACTTTGCAGTTAAGCCATGATAGAGGACAAATTATTATTCCAGGGACTCTCTGTCTCCGCTGCTCCTTTGCCTTGTCCTTAACCCATTAAGCTGTCTACTTCACAGATTAGGTCATGGCTGCAATTTGGCTCCCAGAAAACAGCAAAGTGCAAACACCTTCTTTTTGTGGATGATTTAAAACTGCATAGTTCATCAGATGAGGAATTGAAAGCACAACTGCAACTAGTCAAAACTTTTTCATATGACATAAGAATGCCATTTGATTTTGAAAATTGTGCAAAAGCAACATTTAAGGCAGGAAAGCTACAGCACCAAGAAAACATCACTTTAGGACAGGAATGTGATGTAAATGAACTTGAGCAAGAGGGAGTGTATAAATATTGTGGAATTGATGAAGGATTAACAATAAAACATGAACAAATGTGAATAAAACTTAGTAAGGAATATTTTACAAGAGTAAAATTAACACTGAAAACAGGGTTGACATATAGAATCAAAGTCCAAGCTATAAACCAGTTTCCTCTTCCTCTCCTAACTTACAATTTTGGAGTGACTGACTGGCCCCAAAAGGTGTTGGATTTCTTGGATAGGAAAAAAGAAGATGCCTCAGGCTTATCAAATGATTTATAAAAATCACTGTGTACCAATATTCTATATTCCCCATTCTGAAGGAGGTATGGGCCTCCACTAAACTGTTTACATGTACAGATCTGCAATCATGGGACTGCACACATATCTTCTGACATCACAAGATCTAAATGTAGTGAAAGTTTTGAAACATGAGGAGAATAAGTCTAAGATGACTTCCCTGCTTAGTTTAGCAGAAGCATACCGGCATCAAGCGTGAATGGAAATCAAACCAGAAGTAGATAAAAATCAGGCAGTAATGAATATGCCAAAAAACAAAAGAAAGAATATAAGGTGAAGGATCTGATGAGAAAGCAAGAAATGTGGAAAATGCATAAATATAGTGGCAAGTATAGAAAACCTTTGTATGTAAGGATCGAACCCAGAAATGGTTAAAGAGAGGTGAATTTAAACCAAAAGATGAAAGGTTAAATTTGGCTGCCCAAGATAGTGGACTACATACACGTTAGCTTACAAAATCCATTGAACATGTGAGAGAAACAGACAAATGTAGGTTTTGTAAAACCGAATTTCAAACAGTCGCACATCTTCTTGCTGGTTGTGACATACATTAATGGCAGAAATACTGTATACTGAAAGGCATAATAATGTGGCAAGACTGCTGCACTGGGGATTGTGCAAACATTATAATACTGAAGTAGCTGAAAAACACTAGAAACATGAGCCACAAAGCATCATGGAAAATGATGAAGTTAATATCACATGGGATGATCCATTACCAACAGTTCAAAAAATGGATGCAAGAAAACCAGATATAATAGTCCATGAAAAAAAAGACAAAAGTAGCATTGATCGCTGAAATTGCTGCACCCAGTGACTACAATGTCTTTAGTACAGAGAGACACAAAGTCATAAAATACCAGGATCTGCAGGCAGAAATGAGTGCAGTGTGGAAGGATACCCAGACAGTTCCAACAGTAGTTGGAGCAACGGGTCTTATAAAAAAAGAATTTACAATTGTACTTAGATATGCTACCAGTACATGTAACTCCATATGAATTGTAGAAGGAGTCATTACTGGGCACATCGCAGATGCAGCAGTTCTGGCTAACACCAAAGATTGAAACAATACTAATTTCATGAAATTTAATTATACTTTGACTTAGGAATGGGGTCCATTTCTGTCATGGTATTAGAAACCCAAAACCCTTGAAGAAATAAAAAAAAAAACAAGACATCACAGCAGGATAGAGCAATGGATCCCCAAATTAAGGAGAAACCACTGGAGCGGGAAACATTTGATCGGGTGCCATATGATGATACTTTGGAGCCTTCCATAGGAAACCAGTATAAAAGTTCAGTTGGAGTTACACATCAAGGGAAAGAACAGGAAACTGTGGCACCTCTGACACAGTCAATATTGTGGAGTGATAAGCTAGTGATTTCCCATATGAAAGAGCAACGGATGGCACAGGAAGAAACTGAAGAGAGGAAGATGCTCTGGAACTTTCTGCAGAATACCTGCAGGAAATGGATAACAGAGAATGTGCCCTCAGTTTAGAAGAAAATGATCTAAGGGAAGAGTTGCTTGGTTTAATAGAGATGGACAGACACACTATGATCGACTAAAGGAATAGATTACAGAAATTCAATAAAACTCAAAAAGTTAGAAGTTTGATAAAACAAATCAACACAGTAATTAGGACTGTACACAGAGATTCATGTGATATAACAGAAGTAAATAGGATATATTACTGTGCAGCTAAATTTATTTATTTTATTTTATTTTACATTTGTTGACCGGGATAGTCCAACTGGATACATGTCCATTTCCCCTTGTCACAGACACTCCAGTAAGTGTTCGAGCACCTCTGGTATAACACAAATTTTATTCCATGAACGAACAGTACTTCAAAAACACCAAATACTGACAGCACATAAAAACAAAAGAACAAAAAGACGGTTAAGAGCTTTCACCCACTCGTATAGTGGGCCTCTTCAGAACATCTTCTCTTTACCATATCTCGCGTTATATTTTAAATTTTGGTGCTAAAATCAACAGATACAATGTGAAACCTTGTATCCGTTGCTTTGTACGTGCCTCTTAAAGCCATACCAACAGTTGATTTGTATGACATACTAAGCAATACTTAAACAATTATTTATTTTCCTATAACAAATAAATAGTTCTAAAATGGTTCTAAAAAATAGTTCTAAAAATGATTCTAAAAAATATATGTAAACTCAACATGAGTTATTACAGCTGACTTTTGTGTATTAACAATGACATTGCTTCCCTAAATGAACATGTTTGGAGACTGAATAAACTAATATATAAATATCATATTTAATCAATGTCTCTCCACATTTCTTACAAATAGGATAATAGTAATTCTTACTGCTAAATAAATACTATGTGTAACTATAATGTATTACACTACATATCTTGTGTTTGAATAAATATAATCTGCCTATTGATAATAAATACATTATAATAATGTATTGTAGTTTCTTGGGTTTATATGTATTTATATAGTTTATTAAATCATTATTATAATGTATTTATTACCAATAGGCAGATTATATTTATTCAAACACAAGATATGTAGTGTAATACATTATAGTTCTGAAGAAGCCCACTATACGAGTGGGTGAAATCACTTAACCGTCTTTTTGTTCTTTTGTTTTTATGTGCTGTCAGTATCTGGTGTTTTTGAAGTACTGTCCGTTCATGGAATAAAATGTGCGTTATACCAGAGGTGCTGTGACAAGGGATTTTTGGTTGTCACCATCTTTTGTAAATTCACATGTCCATTTTCAGCAGAGGCCCAGGGAGAAAAGCTCCAAACGTACAATCAGATAAAGACAAGCAAGTATATGCACAAACATACTGTATAAACATACACGTTGCACAATCTCACATTTCAAGCCTATGAAGAATACAGTTTATATTCAGAAATATATACAAATATGTTACAGTTTCCCTTATCAAACCTATAGATGCAGCTTATATACAGAGTATCTGCAAAGATGTTACAGTTTCTCTTTTTAAACCTTTTAGTGTGAGAGGTTAATCACTGTTAATAAAAAATTGCAGGGATATGGAAGTAGATGAGGCTTTAGTCAGGGTTAGAGTAAGGACATAACCAGTGAGTTTTAAAATACTGAGTTGGATTTCTTTGAATTGATTAAGGGAGGGGTTCAGAGTAAGGTCAGATGGGAGCGAATTCCTACTGAATTTGCAAGCAAAGATTCTCTAGATAGGTTGTTAGCTTTAACAGTTTGAACCAAAAGTTTTGTAGTGGAACGAAGTGGCCTAGTGTTTTTGTAGGGATGGATAATGTTTTTAAGGGAGGGTGTTTTTTCTGGATGGTTAATAACCTTGAATGCTACAGTAAGTTGATTATATTGAATTAGCCTGGGGAGTTCTGACATCCTAAGAGATTTAGGTTTTGACAATGGTGTGTCCTGTAGGGAGTTCCTGTGGCAAACCTGGCAGTTTGATTGTAGCAGTTGGAGAGTTTGCTGAGATCAGTTTTGTTCACGTTAATGAGTATTGGCGAGGCATAGAGTAGAGTTGAAAGCAGATGGGTACGGACAATGGCAGTCCTAGCTAGAGGGGTGAGAAAAGGTTTGTTTTTGTACAGGGAGTCACGTTTTTTATTAACGGTTTTAATAGTTTGGTTTACATGCTTATCATATTTGAGGCTGTTGTCTATTGTAACACCCAGGAGTTTGGTATACATATCTGGTGAGATTATGGTCCCGTTGTTAGATGTTATAGTAAACAAAGGTTGAGAGGATTTTTGAGTAGGAGAGAAGAGCAATAACTTTGTTTTATTGGGGTTTAATATCAGCTGTTGATTAGGGATCCAGTTTTCCACTGTATTAAAGGTTTTCTGGGTTAAACTAAGGAGATCTGTAGGGGTAGAGGCTGAGCAGATCAGGGTGGAGTCATCGGCATATTGTATACAGGCTGCATCTGGGATTACAGTGTGGAGGTCATTGATAAAGAGGGAGAAAAGAAGGGGACCTAATATGGAGCCTTGAGGGACACCAAGGGTAATGGGGAGAAGGGTGGAGAGTTTGTCCTGCCAAAGGATTCCAGTAAGATAAGACTGAAACCATTGTATGGCATGGTTGTTTAGGGATATTAATAACTGATAACTGATCCCTTATAAGATCTTCCAAAGCTAGCTACGAAAATAAAATTGCCACTAATTCCAAGGACAACCACAAAGCATTCTATAGCTATGTCAAGAATCTCAATGGCAACACCCAGATCTGCTCTGAGTTACAGCACAAAGGCATGAAAATTACAGAACCAACTGATATTGCCAACATCCTGGCAGATAGGTTCAGTGCTAACTTTACCCCCCCCCCCTCACCCCCTAAAGGGCCCATATCTATACAGGAAGAATGCAAAGTCCCTGTAATCACAACTATGCAGATGAAAGCTGCACTCTCTAAAGCCAAAAACACAGCGTCCATGGGACCGGACAACATCCCAGGCTGCGTTTTACACGAACTTCAAAATGAACTAGCTCCCCACTTAAGCATCATGTTCAATAATAGCCTCGCATCAGGCTTTGTGCCCACTGAATGGTGCACAGCAACAGTTATCCCACTCCACAAAGGGGGAACCACCACTGATCCCGTGAACTATAGACCTATTAGCCTCATGAGCCTGGTCTGCAAAGCCATGGAACGTATCATCATGGAACTCATAAACAAAGACATTGGTAACCTCCAAACTCTGGATCCCACCCAGTGCAGGTTTGTGAAAAGCAGATCATGCCTCCTGAACCTGATTGACTTCTTTGAGGCAGTCACCAAAGCCGTAGATGAGGGTAAAGTGGTTCACACAGCCTATCTTGACCTCGCCAAGGCTTTCGACACCATCCCCCATTCTGGAATTATAGCTAAACGCAATAAACTAGGCATAAATCCCTACGTCACAAGATGGGTTGCCAACTGGCTCACTGACAGAACCCACACTGTAAAAGTTGCAGACTCCTAATCTGACCTCAAACCAGTGACAAGTGGAGTACCACAGGGTTCCGTCCTGGGACCGCTCCTGTTTGGTATCTACTTCTCTGAAGTACAGGCTAACATAAAAGGCCTTTGGCTAATGAAGTTCGCAGATGACTGCAAACTAGGAGCCACAGTCAAGTCCCCAAATGATGTGAACATCCTACAGAAGGGCCTTTCTGAAACAGATGCCTGGTGTCAGAGCCATGGCCTCAAGCTTAATGCCAAAAAGTGCAGTGTCATCCCCTTTGGTAAAAACTCTGTACCCATGAACTACCACATAGGCAGCAATCTACTTAACACAGAATGCGTGATAAGAGACCTTAGGACCCAGGTGGACAGTAGTCTCTCCTTTGATAGTCACATCGCCACAGTAGTCAGGAAGTCCTTCTACGTGGCACACCTCATCATAAAAGGATTCTCATCCAGGAAAAAAAGAGGTCATCGTTACCCTCTACTCATCACTCATTAGACCCATTATAGAGTACAACGCCCCTTTTGGAATGTACCTCACAAGACATCTGCAGCAGCTGGAAAGGCTGCAGAAGTACCTCACAAAGAGGATTACTGGACTCAAACAAATGCCCTACACTGACCGCCTCAAAAAACTCCAGCTTTACTCCATAGCATATCGCCTACTCAGAGGTGATCTCTGGCTAACATATAAAGCTATGTCAAACCCAGAGCTGTTGGACATGCTACACCTAAAAAAATCCCAATCCCTCCGAGCTACATGCTCTAGGGACCTAAACCTTGTCACCACAATAAACAGGACATGCTGGAGGGATAGATTCCTATCCCAGAGACTTCCCATACTCTGGAGCAGGCTACCCATCTATGTCAAGCAAAGTTCTTCATTAGCACTCTTCAAGAAAAATCTTGATGAGTGGATGGGAAATAGGAAATACACCTCAGGGATCACTTCTGTGTCTCTGCTCATCAGTGGCACAGGAAAATAACTTTCTTGGGTGGCGTAAGCCAGGGAACCTTGTTGGCTAGGCCTGCATAGGCCCTTGGGCCGATAGCCTGGTACCTACCTATGAACCTATGATAAAGACTTACCAAAACAAAACACACACAAAACACACACAAACCACAGGGTACTAAGGAAAGGGAAGGAGACAAAATAAATAAATACCATCATGGACGTTTCAAACAGAGTAAACTACAGAGCAGTTAAGACAAAAAGTGTCACTGTTAGAAGAGGATAGAAGAGGGAACAGATCAACAAAAATACTCAGCAGGATAGACGTGATAAAAGCAATGCGCAGTATCAGAACATATCAGGATGTATCATGCACTATCATAAATAGTAAATTAAAAATATCAGCACAGGCAGAAGAACTTAGAAGATATGCAGATAAATATAAAGGAAAAGTACAACATAAGCAATTCATTGATGACCCAAAAAGGTTTTATAAGGAAGTGGGAAACAAGGCAAAAGGAACTGAAACACTACCAAAAAAAGAAGAAATAAATACATTGTGGAGAAGTATCCATGAAGATCCTGTGGAAGATAACAAATATGCTAAATGGATAGAAGAAGTAAAAGAAAGAATAAGACATTTAAGGGTACAGGATATGAAATGGGATGAATTAACAGACAGAGAGATTGAAAAAAGTTAAGAAAAGCTCCTAATTGAAAACCCCAGGCCCAAATGCAGTACCTCAAACAGACACCAACTTGGTTAACAACAGGAAAAACAATACTCCTACTTAAGAACGAACCTGCAAGCTATCCTAAAAACTATAGACCAATATCTTGCTTTCCAATGACATATAAACTATATGCTGGAACTGATGCTGACAGAATTTATAGTCATTTAGAAGAAAACAATCATGTCAATAGAGCAAAGCGGTAACAAAAAAAAGTTGTATGGAAAAAAGGATAATTTGTTATTAAATAAAGTCATAATGGAGAACTGTAAAAAGGGGAAGAATCTAAGTATGGCATGGATAGACTATAGAAAAGCATTTGACAGCATAGGATCATAGGATCATAAGAGATTACTAGGCTATTGACCTTGAGGTCATTTTAAGCCTAGCCATTTCATCCTAATGTAATACCAAAGAAATTCTTGGCAATACCCAAGATTGCATTTAGTGATGACTGCCTATGTCCAGGACGGTTGTGGGCTGTATCCCTGGTAAGAATTTATGGTGCCCCATCGACTCATCCAGGTTCCTCTTGAACAGTGTCATAGAAGTGCTCTGTTTGACATGAATTGGTAGCATGTTCCAAAGATGTGGCAGTTGCTAGGAGATAAATCTTTCACTCCAGCATGGCCTATTTAAGTCGCAGACCATATTTAGGTCCCTGGAATGGGTATCCCTAGTCCCTTTTGATTTATGGATATGGGTAGCCCTAGTCCCTTTTGATTTATGGATATGGGCAGCCCTAGTCCCTTTTGATTTATGGATATGGGTAGCCCTAGTCCCTTTTGATTTATGGATATGGGTAGCCCTAGACCCTTTTGATTTATGGATATGGGCAGCCCTAGTCCCGTTTGATTTATGGATATGGGCAGCCCTAGTCCCTTTTGATTTATGGATATGGGCAGCCCTAGTCCCTTTTGATTTATGGAAATGGGTAGCCCTAGTCCCTTTTGATTTATGGATATGGGTAGCCCTAGACCCTTTTGATTTATGGATATGGGTAGCCCTAGACCCTTTTGATTTATGGATATGCAGCAAGTTCATTAGGTTTGGGACTTGGATTGCTCAGTAGGCCAGACATAATCTCACCTAAGAAGTCTGTATGATACAGAGTATAGTGACAGGGACTTTAGTCACTCTGTGTAAGGCACATGCTGGAGCCCCTTGATATACTTTGTTAGAAACCTCTGCAGTTTCTCTAATTGCTGCAGGTCCGTAGTATGGTACATGCCAAATGGAGCATTATACTCAATTATGGGCCTGATCAGTGGCAAGTATAGGGGGATTATAATTTCTTTTGATCTTGAGGTGATGCCTTTACTAATCAAGTGTGCTAAGTAGAAAGCTTTTCTTACTACAGCAGACACATGGTGGTCGAAGTTAAGATCACAGTCAACTTGTGATCCCAAGTCCCTTACCACTTCATGGGTACTTAAGGTATTGTTGTTGATTTGATAGTGTGAAGGGACATTGTTTGTGGTGAAGGGAATGAAGATGCATTTCTTTGCATTCAGTTTAAGACTGTGACTAATACACCAGTCATTGGTCAGTGTGAGACCCTCCTGGAGTATACTGACATCATTTGGGGATTCAGTGATTGCACCTAGTTTGAAGCCATCTGCAGATTTGGTCAGCCACAACCCCTTAGTTTTGACCTGAACCTCTGAGAAGTATATACTAAACAGTAGGGGGCCCAGCAGTGAACCCTTTGGCACCCCACTGATAACAGGTCTGCTGCTTAATGTGGAGTCACCCACTTTGATAGTGTGTGTCTGGTTTGTGAGCCTGTTGGCAACAGATCTTACAACAAAGAAATTTACATTCAGTTTGCTAAGTTTATCGGTATGCCTGAATGTGGGATTTTGTTGAAAGCCTTTGCCAGGTCGAGGTATGCTGTGTGCACAGATTTGCCCTCATCAACAGCCTCTGTCACATTTTCAAAGAAATCCACCAAATTTTACAGGCCACATCTGCCCTTCACAAAGCCGAATTGGGTAGCATCCAGGGCTTGGATGTCACCTATGTCTTTATTTATGAGGTCCACAATGATACATTCCATGGCCTTACTCACCATGGCCTTACAGATGAGACTGGTCAGGCTTATGGTTCTGTAATTCCCCAAGTCTTTTGCTAGGCCACCTTTGTGGAGGGGAATAAATGTTGCTGTTCTCCGTTCTGCAGGAACAAAGCCTGTGGTTAGGCTATGATTGAAAAGGGTACTTAGTGGTGATGCTAGTTCATGTTTTAGCCTGTTTAAAAGACAGCCTGGGATGTCATCTGGTCCCATAAATGCTGTGTTTTTTGCCTTCAACAAAGCTTTGAGGACCTGCTCTAAAGATATGGATGGTGACAGGGAAATCTGGGGGAAGGTTTGTTGTAAGTTAGGAGTGGATAATGGAGTGAAATTTTCACCAAACCTATCCACTAGCACATTTGTTATCTCTGTGGTGTCAGTCTGTGGGATACCATTGGCCACTAATGCTGCGCATGCTTGGGTCCTACCCTTTAGGTTACTTATGCAGCTGTAAAAGGCCTTATGGTAATCCTTGGCTGTACTTGCTATGTTTCTCGCAAAGGAACCCTTTGAAGATTTGACAAGTTGTCTTATTTGCCTGTTGAGGCTGAGGATGGTGCTTTTCCATTGTTGGGCTTTGCCTTTGTTTTCATGGACAGCAAAGTTTTGCATTTATTGTAAAGTTTGTTGATGCTGGATGTCCACCATGGTGGCTTGTGTTTACTTGGGGGGCTCTGGCTTTGATTCTTTCCGGTACGGCTGAGTCTACACCGGTATATAGGTTCATAGGTTCATAGGTTTATACTAGGCTATCTGCCCTAAGGCATTTATAAGCCTAGCCCAAATTATTGTGGCTTACGCCACCCCTTATATGAAAAAATACTGTGCCCATTAGTTTGTTGTGCCTCTGTCCAGCAGTGACACCGAGATGATTCCTGGGGTAAACCTACGATCTCCCATCCACAGGTCTAGATTTCTCTTGAACAGTGTCAGCGAGGTGCTCTGCCTCACATGGACCGGGATTTTATTCCACAGCATAGGGAGTCTCTGAGTGATAACTCTATCCCTCCAGCACGTCCTATTTATATCCGTGCTAAGGTTTAAGTCGCTTGCTCTAGTGGTTTTGGTGGATTTGGATTTTTTGAGGTGGAGCATGTCCATTAATTCCGGGTTGGACATGGCCTTGTATGTCAGGCACATGTCACCTCTGAGCAGACGGTATGCGACTGAACAGAGCTGGAGTTTCTTCAATCTGGCAGCATATGACAGATTTTGGAGTCCCTTTATCCTTTTGGTGAGGAACTTTTGGGGTCTCTCCAATTGCTGCAGATGTCGGGTGAGATACATCCCGAATGGGGCATTGTACTCGATCATTGGTCTGATAAGTGAAGAGTACAGGGGAACAATGACCTCACTAGATCTGGATGTGAATCCCTTCATGATCAGGTGGGCAATGTAGAAGGTCTTTCTAACCACTTTAGCAATGTGAGTGTCAAAAGAAAGGCCACTGTCAACCTGGGTCCCCAGGTCCCTGATAACCTCTTCTGTGCTTAGTGGATTGCCACCTATATGGTAGCTTGGGGTTACCTTGTTTTTCCCGAAGGGTATGACTATACATTTTTGGCGTTTAACTTCAGGCCATGGCTCTGGCACCAGCTATCTGTTTCCGTGAGTCCCTTCTGAAGGATATCCGTGTCCGATGCACTTTCCACTATGGCCCAGTTTGCAGTCGCCTGCAAACTTTGTCAGCCAAAGTCCTCCCATGTTGGCCTGTACTTCTGAGAAGTAGATGCCAAACAATAGGGGCCAAGGACCGAGCCCTGTGGGACACCACTTGTGACCGGCTTGGAGTCTGACACAGTGCCAGCAACTCTAACCCTGTGGGTTCTGTCCTTAAGCCAGTTTGCAACCCATCTTGTGACATATGGGTTTACATTTAAGCTGGTAAGTTTTTCTACAATACCCGAGTGGGGTATTGTGTCGAAGCCTTTGCAAGGTCAAGGTAGGCTGTATGGACTGCCTTTCCTCATCAATGGCCTTGGTGACTGTTTCAAGAAGTCAACCAAGTTCAAAAGGCATGATCTTCCCTTGACAAAGCCAAACTGGGTCGGGTCCAATGTCTGCAAGTCCCCTATATCTTTGTTTATGAGCTCCATTATGATCCTCTCCATAGCTTTGCAGACTAGACTTGTTAAGCTTATGGGGCGGTAATTACCAGGGTCTGTAGAGGCACCGCCTTTGTGGAGTGGGACCACAGTTGCCGTACGCCACTCCTTGGGCACGTATCCTGTGGTAAGGCTAAGATTAAACAGCTGCCTTATGTGCGGGTTTAATTCCTCATTTAGCTCATGTAGCACACAGCCGGGGACACCATCCGGTCCCATTGATGCTGTGTTTTTAGCTTTAGAGAGAGCAGCTTTCACCTGCGCATTTGAGATGTCCTGGAGGCTACACTCGGCTGGGATAGTTATCTCTCCTTTAGGGGGGGAGAGGGGGGTGAAGTTTGCACTGAACCTGTCTGCCAGTATGTTGGCAATGTCTGTGGGTTCAGTGATTTTTGTATAATTTTGGACTAATTCTGAGCATATCTGGGAGTTTCCACCCAGGTTCCTAACATAGCTGAAAAAGGCCTTATGATTGTCCTTTGAATCCATGGCAATTTTTCTCTCAAAATTGGTCTTAGTTGATTTTATGAGTGCTCGTATTTTTTACTAATAATGATCAGGGGTGACTTCCCTTTTATGGATTTTGTTCTATCATGTAATAGCTTTCTCCTCTTATTGTAAAGTTTGTTAATGGCTGGGGTCCACCAGACTGGACGCTTGCCCTTTGTGGAAAGAGTCTTGGTTTTATTTGGGATTGCCTGATCCATGCAGTCCTGGAGGTGTTCATAGAAGGCATTTGTAAGGGCTTCCGCAGCTTGGGTTGTGGTTTCCTCTGACTCAGGGGCCTTGAAGGATACCACACCAGTCTTGAGTAGTGTGAAGTTTGCTTTAGAGAAGTTCTTCACTATGGTCTTTTTGCTTGGGGTGGGGGCGGATGTGGATTTCCAGTGAGATTAGTTTATGATCAGATCTCACCAATGAGGGATATACTTCCGTGTGGAGCATTTTGTCCCCATGTTTGTGACAATGAGATCTAGTATATTTTCTCCTCTCGTGGGAACAGTGACTAGCTGTTCCATGGCATTTGAATTTATGAACTCCAGGAACCGTTGGGCTAGAAAGTTAGGGCTTGAGTAATGTTCCCAGTCTATATTCGGGTAGTTGAAGTCACCCAATATGATGGTGTTTGGAGATACATTTATACCCTCCAGTGTCTTCAGGAAGGCTGTGTGGGGTTCCTGAGTTTGAGAGGGTGGCCTGTAGCATGCTACAATTTGTAGAGCAGTTTTGCCTATGGTTAGTTGCACCTGGATGGTTTCGAGCTTGCGTTGCCACCAACCTGGAGGTGTGAGTATCCTTTATGAATATGGATACACCCCTCCTTTTGTGGTGTGGTCCGGGTTTTGGGGCCGGAACGCATGATATGAGGTAAAACCTAATCGTGCCGGGTGCTCTCAGGAGCCTTGAACCAGGTTTCAGTTACAGCACAGACATCGATGTTCTCCATACTGAGAAGGGCCTCGAGTGCGTGCATTTTGAGATTTAGACTTCTGGCATTGAGCAGCATTACCCTCAGTTTCTTCCCATTTTGTTTTCTAGGGTGGTAGGTTTAGAATTTGAGCCTTGCCTAAAAAGGCACTATGGGGTGGCAAGAGCCTTAGCCAATATCCGAATCCCAGGGTGACAGGTGCAAGCCGTCCCTTGAAAGCAGCGTGGCTTGTCAAGCATGTCATCCCAGGCAGACAGACACTGGATCCCCTTTGAATGACACCAGACATTAAGCCAATTGTTAAAGCTGATCATCTTGTCTCTATATTGTGGCATCATTCTTGGTGAAGGAAGGATACTGCTCAGGGTTAGGGTCATACCTGCCTGGGCTACATAATCAGAGAGCTCCTCTATGTCTTTTTTCATGTAGTCCAGGGAGGTACGTCTCAGGTCGTTCACACCAGCATGGACAATGACTGTGTCATATTTGTACTTGCCATGGAGTGACCCGAGTGCTTGTGTTATGTGGCGGATTCTAGCGCCCGATAGGCAGCTTACTGTGACCCTCTCCTTGTTCAGCCTGGTGAGTGGGACGTCAGTGTGTCTGACTATGGAGTCACCTATGACAAGTATGTTTGGTGTTGTATTTGGCCTTAAGGGCTGTGACTGCTTTGCACACTGCTTTTGTGGTTTATGTGTTGCTTGTGGGGTGTCTTGAGGTAGCAGTTGTTTGGGTGTCTGCTTTGGAGGCCTCTGCTGTTTAGGTAAATTTTTACTCAGAGCCTCCGAGTATGTCTTTGTGTGTTTATGTGTTTGATTCAGTGGAGTGGTAGCATTATGTGAGGCTGGTTTTGTGGTGTGTGTAGTTGCCTTCTCCTCCTGTCTGGTCTTGCCAGTCCTGAGTTGAGAGAGCTCAGCCTCCAGTTTGGCTAAATAGCTGCATCTCTCAAGTATTTGTGTTATGTGGGAGGAGGAGAGGGTTGTCTGTGTACATGAGGCAGTTATAACATTGCCTCAAGATTCCCAGATTCACCAGCTGGACCGGAGAGGAGATTGACAACTGACCTTTGGACATGCTAGAATAATATTGGGAAATCCTTAATTGAAAACAAGGGCCAGTGGGGAGTGAGGGTGTAGTGCTTTTAATTTTTAGTGCTGACTTATATAATTGCTTTAGTGAGCAAGTGCCAGGTAACTTGAGTGCAATGTGTTACAAGTAACTAAATGCAAAACGACAAACAGTAACTTTCTTTCAAGTGAAACAAGGAAATAAGTACAGTAAGCAATGCAGATATCACTAGTGATCCACAGAAGCTGAGAAGTTGCGTATTAGGTGGAATTAGCTTCCAGGGAAATAACAAGCAAACAAACAACAAGCATATAAACAAAGCTAGATTCAGTAGGCCTGGATCTAGTCTATGCTAGAGCAAACAAGGTGAACTAATTTCAGTAAGATACAGTTCAAATATTCAGGCACTATAAACCTTTAACCAGAAAATTCCCAGCTCAGAAGGGCAGAGTCCAGCCTCTTCTCTCACAAGAGTGCAGACCACGAACCTTCTTAATGTAAAATAACTGGCCTGAAGCCCAAGTGCCTAAACCAGAACTAATACACTTGGACACTGGGCTCTCAATCAGCAGTTCCCAACTTAGAAGGATGAAAGCTACCTGTCCTGCCACCACAGTGCTTGCCACAAACCTTCCTAATGTAAAACAACTGTTCTGAAGCCCAAGTGCTTAATCCAAAAGACTTGAATGAAAGCTACATTTTAATCAAGTTACAACCAAGCAGTAATAAATACCACTGAATACTTTAGAGAATGTCTGGATTAGTGCTCAAGTTACACAAACAAAGCTAGATCCAGCAGGCCCGAAACCAGTCTATGCCACAGCAAACAAGGCGCACCAACTTCAGTAAGGAACAGTTCAGATATGCATGCACTATAAGCCTTTAACCAGAAATTCCCAGCTCAGAAGGGCAGAGTCCAGCCTCTCCTCCCACAAGAGTGCAGACCACGAACCCTCTTAATGTAAAATAACTGGCTTGAAAGCCCAAGTGCTTAAACCAGAATTAATACACTTTTAGAATAACAGACACTGAGCCCTCAATCAGCAGTTCTCAACCTAGAAGGATGTAAGCTACCTGTTCTGCCACAACAGTGCAGACCACAAACCCTCTCAGTGCAAAACAACTAACTGGTCCGAAGCCCAAGTGTTTAAACCAAAAGGCTTAGAATGAGTTACACCAAGCAGTAATAAATACAATTGAGTATTTTAAGATGATGCAAAAGTAAAAAGAAGTAGGTAAAACACAAGTACAGTAAAAGCAGATGAAATTTTTTTTTTTTTTTTTCTGAACAAGTGCTGAGATCAAAGAAACAGATTTGAGTGCTGAAACTAGAAAACTGGCTAGTTATAAGAAATAAACAAGCTAGAAGGCTTCCCTCAAACACAGAAGGACTTGGGGGCTCAGAAGCCTACAAATAGTCTGTACCACTTAACAAGAAAGGCAGGAAATAAGCTTAATTTTTTTTTTTTTTTTTCTATTTCCCAGATGCTCTCTTTGTACACAGTAGGAGTGCCTGAAATCAGAATATGATCTCACTGCACTCAGTTGAGTGAGCAAATGAGATGGGCCCAGAGGCAGGCTGAGGGGAGGGCAGTTTCAATGCCACTAAGATTAACACCAAAACAAAAACAGAGCGGGTGGGTGGGAATAACTGAAGAGCAGAATAACTTCAGATAAAAATTCCTTCAACACTCCTTCATACACAGTTTAAATCAATTTAAATACTGTATTTTTTAAAAAAAAAGTGCAGAAAAAGGTACTTAAATTCTCTTATACGTCCAGTTGAATATAACCAAGTTTTTAGCTGGCCAAGCTGAAGTTTTAAAGCAGGAATTATTTCACATGCACCAGTTTAAATATGCAAGGACATATTTATATAGTTATGCAAGTGATTGTACAAGGTTTTAGTGTAAGCTTCGGTACAGTTACCACTTCCAGCTTGGGGTGGGGCTAGGAATGTATTTGTACCTTTACCTAGGAGGGTATAGTTTACCTTGGTGAAGTTTTTTAGTCTGATTTCACCGTATGTGAGTTCTGGTGTTAGTGCCAACTCAAAGGTGACTGATTTGTGGTCAGTTTTAACTAATGAGAGTCCGATAGTTTCAGCAGTGCATCTGTTTGACATGTTGGTGAGGACCAGATCCAGAATGTTTGTTCCCCTTGCCAGGGTATGGACAATTTGTTCCAGGGCATTTGAATTAACAAAGTCAAGGAACTTTTGTGCTAGCAAGTTAGTGTTAATGTCGGTTTCCCAGTTGATGGTGGGATAATTGAAATCCCCCATAACCAGTGTGTTTGGTAAAATTTGGATTGTCTGCAGTTTGGTCAAGTAGGCTTCATGGGCTTTGTGACCCATGGAGGGGGCTCTCTAACTAACTATGACTTGAATGGGGGTCTAATCCACCATAACCTGGGCCTGGAGTAACTCCATGGAGTTATCCAGTCTAACTAGACGGGAGGTGAATTTATCTCTAATACAGATTGAAACACCACCTCCTTTGGTTTTCACATGTTCATTTTGTGGTCTAGAGGTGTGGAAGGCATTGTAGCCTTGCAAAGCCAGGGTACTCTCTAAGGCCTTGAACCAGGTTCTGTGACTGCACAGAAATCTACATCTTCTAGTGACAGAAGTGCTTCCAGGAAGTGCAGTTTTTGGTTTATGGTCCTATCATTTAACAGCAACACCCTTATTTTGTTCTGATTGATTAATTTCACATTGATGACGTTGTTTTTGAGACCTTGGCTAAAAAAGGCACTATAGGGGAGGCATGAGCCTTTGCCAGCATCAAAAGCCTAGAGGTGCCAGTTTCAAACTGTCTCTGGCAAAGCAGCGAGGTTTGTCGACCATGGCTTCCCAGGCTGACAGGAACTAGATCCCCTTTGAGTGACAGCAAAAGCTAAGCCAATTATTGAAATCAATCATTTTTTGTTTATACTGTGGTATCGTTCTAGGAAGGGTAATATGCTGCTCAAGGCTAGTCTCTCTTCATAGAGTCCAGTGAGGAACATCTCAGAGAGCTATGACAGAGTCATAACAGTACTTGTTGCTGAGAGACCTGAGTGCATGTATGATCTGATGAATCCTGGCACCGGACAGGCAGCTGACTGTGACTTTCTCCTTGCCCAACCTGCTGAGTAGAATATCCGTGTGTCTCACTATTGAGATTTCAATGACAAGAAAATTTGTTTTTTCAGTGTTACGCCTTACTGGCTTAGTAGGGGAGACATTGGTGTCGCTAACTGTCATGGGTGTTGTGGGGACTGTTTTAGCTGTAGCAGACTTGTGTTTTGGAGGTTTCTGATGTTTTGCTAAGTTTTTCAATAGAACCTCTGCATATGTGGATTTACGTGTTTGATACGTATCATGTGTATGAGTAGTGGAGTATGTATGTGTAGTGGTACTATGTGAAATGTAATAGTGGGTGAGTTGACAGCCTTCTCTGTGTTACTCTTGAGTGAGAGAGAGCATGGATTCTAGATTCTTGATGTAAATATATCTCTCGCACTCTGTTAAAGTGTGTTATTAGTAGAGGGTTGCCTATGTACATGAGGCAATTGCTACACTGCCTCAAGAGACACAAGTCAACAAGGTTGGCAGGAGAAACAAGGCTAATCCAACTGTCCATAATGCTAGGTTGAAGACTGTTGTCACTATGGGTGGCTATTCAGAATCGATCATGGAAAAACTGAGTGGATGGATATTTCTGCAAAGAACAAAGACCAGGAACCCAATGAATAAAATGTATTCCTCTCTGATGTCTCGGCTTACACTGCCTTCTTGGAGTACACAGTTACTTCACATCACACACTTGGTTTATTTACACTACTAAATAGGCAATTAAACAATAAAGTCATTAGTTAATACCATGAAACACTTAAAAAATATTTAAAGTAATACATGCCAATTAAAATCAACATTCATACCCTTTGGAAACAAAGTATCAAACTTTAATATATACACTGCTTCGTTATTAAGAAGTTTATTCTAGCTGATGCCCCCCCAAAAAAAAAAAACACACTACTTTTTCTAAAATTGTTGCTTGTAAACCATGAACAGAACTACCATGTGCTTCCAAAAAATGTTGTGCCACTGAACTCTGTTACTTTTTATTTAATATATCACGAACATGTTCTAATAGCCTTATTTTAAAAGCCCTTTTAGACTCACCCACATAAAACTTATTACAAGGACATCTGAGGGCATAAATAATGCCCTCAGTGTCACACCTATAATTCCCACACACTTCAAATATTTGACCATTTAAAAGTCCAAAATAAGACACAATAAATTTACATGTCTTGCATTTGCCACATCCTACAGTCCCTTTTATTCTTAATGACTCGTAAGACCTCCTTGGGACTGCAGAACCTAGATTTCACCAAAAAGCTCTTAATATTCCTACCCACTCTATATGAAGCAACAAGTTAATTAGGCATCCATGAACTTCCAACCTTTAACTTTGATAATAGCTGCCACTGTGTTTGTACTGTCTCATAGAACTTATTGCTGAATCCACTATAAGTGGTTACAAAATACATTTCACAACCAGATTCAGTATGTTCATAGGCTCATAGGTTGGTACTAGGCTATCGGCCCTAGGGCCTATACAAGCCTAGCCATAACAATTCCCTGGATATTTCTTCCCACAATATTTACTTCCCTATTTAATTTGGAAACTCCCTTCCATTTTCTATTGATGTTTCCTATATACTCTTTATTAAATCTAGACTATGCCTTAGTGATTATATCTTCACCATAACCACACCATTTGAATATCTCAAAAGTATAACCTATTGCCCTTAAAAAATCTTGTTAATCGCTGCATTATCTATAAAGATGTATGCATTCACCATAAGGTAAGGCATCAATCGTATGCCTAGGATGACAGCTTGTTGCTTTCAAATAATATACATCCCCCTGAAATTTCCTGTGTACTTTTGTAGTTAGTATACCATCTTCCTTAAGTAACAAATCTGCATCCAAAAAGGACACCTTCTTCCCTACTTCCTGTTCCCCTCCTTCACATAAAAAAAATTAAATCATCAATAAATGTAAAATAACATTTCACATATTGACAAATAATATTTTCCTATAAACATCTTCAACTTCAAATAAGCCCATGGTTAAATTATCATATGAGGGGTTCAAAGCTGCCCCATAGCTATTCCACATTTCTGATGATAAACTTGGCTATCAAACTCAAAATAGTTATTCTTTAAACAAAAATGTACTAAATCTACAATATATTCTGTGGTGGGTGGCTCCCCCATGAAGACTCTAATTGCCTCCAGGCCATGGCTGTGTTTAATGTTAGTATACAAATTTTTCACATCAAGGGACCGTAGGATGTGGGAAATGCAAGGCATGTAAATTTATTGTGTCTTATTTTGGACTTTTAAATGGTCGAATATTTGAAGTCTGTGGGAATTATAGGTGTGACACTGAGGGCATTATTTATGCCCTCAGATGTCCTTGTATAAGTTTTATGTGGGTGAGTCCAAAAGGGCTTTTAAAATAAGGCTATTAGAACATGTTTGTGATATATTAAATAAAAAGGAACAGAGTTCAGTGGCACAACATTTTTTGGAAGCACATGATAGTTCTGTTCATTGTTTACAAGCAACAATTTTAGAAAAAGTAGTGTGCGTTTTTTTTTTGGGGGGGGGCGTCAGCTAGAATAAACTTCTTTATAACGAAGCAGTGTATATATTAAAGTCTGATACTTTGTTTCCAAAGGGTATGAATGTTGGTTTTAATTGGCATGTATTACTTTAAATACCTTTTAAGTGTTTCATGGTATTAACTGATGACTTTATTGTTTAATTGCCTATTTAGTAGTGTATATAAACAAGTGTGTGATGTGAGTAACTGTGTACTCCCAGAAGGCAGTGTGTGCCGAGACGTCAGGGAGGAATACATTTTATTCAATGGGTTCCTGGTCTTTGTTCTTTGTTGTATCTGTTGCTGTGGGATTATGGCCAGTGATCCCTATGTGGATGTGTCTAGGATTTTTAGAAATTCTACTATGGACACTTCTCAACGTTTGCTGGACAATTATGTTACACACCCTCCTGAACTCAATCATCAATGACTATAATCTGGACTTGCTTTTAAAAGTAATAGCAGAATAACAGAAAACCAGTCCACTGTTTGGGATAAATGGGAAGCTGAAAGGAACCACAGGCTATTTAATTTGTTTTCAACTATTGACAGAAGGTATGACAATCCTGTGAATCCAGTATTTAAAAATATGTGTGATAAACTTGAGCAACTAATGAGAAAAGAAACTGCTGTTTTTTTTTAATATTCAAAGCCTAAGTACTTAGAACTTGATCTAACTTCTAGAGGTCTTAGAGCTTATAAAGACCCTGCTACACCATTTGACTTAAAAAACAAAAATAACAAGTTGTTTTATAAACGCTGGGTTGCAGCAGCACATAAATGCACAATAGAGTGGATCTCTATCCTTGTAGAGAGAGGTAGGGTGAAACAAACAGAGCTACCAACTGAAATCAGCAATATGTGCAGTAAATTAATCTGTACTTCTGGCTCTGAATATGTAGACACGCTGCTTATAGACATTAACTTCAAATTAAAATCAGTTGAGGAAGAAATCCTGTGGAGAAAAAATAAAAAGTTAATCAGAGATACCAGGGACTACGACAATGGTACTGCCTTTGGGGGAAGAACCAATCAGAAAGTAAACAGAGGTCATGTGAGGTTTCAAGGTGGGGAACGTCATTCCTATTCTTCTATTGGTACTACTTACAATACATCAATAGGGGAACATGAACAACATGAAGGGGATGAATATCCAGAACTGCCAAGGGCACAAAATTCTTCAGAATTTCGTCAGACCTTTCGGAATGGGCCGAATGGCTGAATTGAAGAACCACCAAACAGAAAAAAGCAGAGAGAGAGAACCAGTTTCCAAACCAAGGGCATTCTAATCCCCCCAAAACAATTACTACAAGCGAACCAAGTGGTGACAATGTTGGCTATGTCGTCAATCTGTCTGGGTATGTATTTTCAAGCAGTGAACTTTCTATGTTGAACTGCGGTCTGAAGTTTGTTCCCACTGTTGTTCCCAAGCTATATGAAGTGCAAAAAGACATTTTTGGACTGGTTAGGAAATTACAATTGAAATGCATGTCTAATACTGTAAATAGTACTAAACAAATTGAAATGCATGTCTAATACTGTAAATAGTACTAAACAAAATGAAATGCATGTTTAATACTGTAAATAGTACTAAACAAAATGAAATGCATGTCTAATACTGTAAATAGTACTAAACAAAATGAAATGCATGTTTAATACTGTAAATAGTACTAAACAAAATGAAATGCATGTCTAATACTGTAAATAGTACTAAACAAAATGAAATGCATGTCTAATACTGTAAATAGTACTAAACAAATTGAAATGCATGTCTAATACTGTAAATAGTACTAAACAAAATGAAATGCATGTTTAATACTGTAAATAGTACTAAACAAAATGAAATGCATGTTTAATACTGTAAATAGTACTAAACAAAATGAAATGCATGTTTAATACTGTAAATAGTACTAAACAAAATGAAATGCATGTCTAATACTGTAAATAGTACTAAACAAAATGAAATGCATGTCTAATACTGTAAATAGTACTAAACAAAATGAAATGCATGTCTAATACTGTAAATAGTACTAAACAAATTGAAATGCATGTCTAATACTGTAAATAGTACTAAACAAAATGAAATGCATGTTTAATACTGTAAATAGTACTAAACAAAATGAAATGCATGTTTAATACTGTAAATAGTACTAAACAAAATGAAATGCATGTTTAATACTATAAATAGTACTAAACAAAATGAAATGCATGTTCAATACTGTAAATAGTACTAAACAAATTGAAATGCATGTTCAATACTGTAAATAGTACTAAACAAAATGAAATGCATATTTAATACTGTAAATAGTACTAAACAAAATGAAATGCATGTCTAATACTGTAAATAGTACTAAACAAAATGAAATGCATGTCTAATACTGTAAATAGTACTAAACAAAATGAAATGCATGTCTAATACTGTAAATAGTACTAAACAAAATGAAATGCATGTCTAATACTGTAAATAGTACTAAACAAAATGAAATGCATGTCTAATACTGTAAATAGTACTAAACAAAATGAAATGCATGTCTAATACTGTAAATAGTACTAAACAAATTGAAATGCATGTCTAATACTGTAAATAGTACTAAACAAATTGAAATGCATGTCTAATACTGTAAATAATACTAAAAAAAAATGAAATGCATGTCTAATACTGTAAATAGTACTAAACAAATTGAAATGCATGTCTAATACTGTAAATAGTGCTAAACAAAATGAAATGCATGTCTAATACTGTAAATAGTACTAAACAAAATGAAATGCATGTTTAATACTGTAAATAGTACTAAACAAAATGAAATGCATGTTTAATACTGTAAATAGTACTAAACAAAATGAATGATTTCATGCCAGTGATTCTAGTATGGAAGAGAATTATTTTTATTATGCTTCTGATGATGAATACAAAGCATACAGCTTATTTGATACTGGCTGTGTTAAAACACACAGCAGTTATGTTCCAGGTTTTTTTGATGCTGTTATTTTCATAAAACAGTAGCTATTTTCACTGAAACTGAACTAAATATGTTTTTAAATCAAAAACAGAATATTATTTATAATTGAACTAGAGAAGAGTATGGTCAGCATTATTAAATATGACTAAAAATGAACAGCTGTTTTTTAAATCTGCTGACAAGGGAAACAAACTAGTTGTGATGCATGTATCTCAGTATCTGAAGATGTGCCATGAACATTTAGATGACAATTTAGTCTATTCAAAGGTAAGTATAAGTCATTATTTGGGAGCCTTAGTTGAATTCAAATCTGTACTTAATAAATGTGTCATGTTAGGTTATTTAACTGCTGATGATGTTTAGAAGAAGCTAACTATGAATAGTCATAGTATTTCCACTTTCTACTGTTTACCTAAAATTTACAAAAATATACAGGCCCCACCAGGGCGCCCTATTGTTTCAGGTAGAAATTATTTTACTTACAATCTGAGACAATTGCAGCATTTCCTATTGCTACTCTAGGTAGTTTTATTACCTGCTTATGTTAAAGTTATTTTTGATTTTCTAAGCAAGTTAAGGACAGTACAATGGACTAATAAGATGTATTGGGTGACACTAGACGTCAAAAGTTTATATACTAACATTAAATACTGCCATGGCCTGGAGGCAATTAGAGTCTTCATGGAGGAGTCACCCACCGCAGAATATATTGTAGATTTAGTACATTTTTGTTTAAAGAATAACTATTTTGAGTTTGATAGCCACGTTTATCATCAGAAATGTGGAACAGCTATGGGGGGTGGCTTTTGCCCCCTCATATGCTAATTTTAAGCATGGGCTTATTTGAAGTTGAATATGTTTATAGGAAAAGATTTTTTTTGTCAATATGTTGTGTTATTTTAGATTTATTGATTTAATCTTTTTATGTAAAGGAGGGGAACAGGAAGTGCAGAATTTTATTTATTTATTTATTTATTTTTATTTTATTTTACAATTGTTGACCGGGCTAGTCTAGCTGGATACATGTCCATTTTCAGTAGAGGCCCGGGGAGAAAAGCTCCATGTGCAACACAACAAGCAATATACAATAAAAACCCATATTAAGTACAAACTTGAAAAAGTATACAGAAGAACACATGCAAAATACAATCAAGGAAGAAGTACCAATAAGTTGTACACTAAAAACAATATAGAAAATAGTATTGATTAGAGCTGATTTGTATAGAATAGGGGAAACAGTTTTTGTTTTTCATTTTTTTGCAATGTTAACTGCTATACTACCATTAAGCATGGCCAGAGCAGTAAACAATGATGAGATATAGGTGTATATATGAAGAATTCAGTCAAAGATACATAATAAGCAGATCTCGTAGGTAAGGCTAGTTGAGGCAGGTGGTTATTAGTGAGAAATCTTGAAAGATTTTTTTGGATGAATTACAAGTAAACAGATTCAATGTTACATTTGATGGCATCCAAATAGGGAAGAAGGTGTCCTTTTTGGATGCAGATTTGTTACTTAAGGAAGATGGTATACTAACTACAAAAGTACATAGGAAATTTCAGGGGGGCATATATTATTTGAAAGCAACAAGTTGTCATCCTGGGCATACGATTGATGCCTTACCTTATGGTGAATGCATACGTCTTTATAGACAATGCAGCGATGAACAAGATTTTTTAAGGGAGATAGGTTATACTTTTGAGATGTTCAGAAAGTGTGGTTATGGTGAATATATAATTGCTAAGACATGGTCTAGATTTAATAAAGAGTATATAGGAAACAACAATAAAAAATGGAAGGGAGTTTCCAAATTAAATAATAATACTGAATCTGGTTGTGAAATGTATTTTGTAACCACATATAGTGGATTCAGCAATAACTTCTATGAGACAGTACAAACACAGTGGCAACTGTTATCAAATTTAAAGGTTGGAAGTTCATGGATGCCTAATAAATGTGTTGCTTCATATAGCATGGGTTGGAAGTTCATGGATGCCTAATAAACTTGTTGCTTCATATAGAGTGGGTAGGAATATTAAGAGCTTTTTGGTGAAATCTAGGTTCTGCAGCCCCAAGGAGGTCTTATATGAGTCATTAAGAATAAAAGGGACTGTAGGATGTGGCAAATGCAAGGCATGTAAATTTATTGTGCCTTATTTTGGACATTTAAATGGTCAAATATTTGAAGTGTGTGGGAATTATAGGTGTGACACTGAGGGTATTATTTATGCCCTCAGATGTCCTTGTAATAAGTTTTATGTGGGTGAGTCCAAAAGGGCTTTTAAAATAAGGCTATTGGAACATGTTTATGATATATTAAATAAAAAGGAACCAAGTTCAGTGGCACATTTTTTGGAAGCACATGGTAGTTCTGTTCATGGTTTACAAGCAACAATTTTAGAAAGAGTAGTGTGTGTGTTTTTTTGGGGGGGGTGTTAGCAAGAATAAACTTCTTTATAAAGAAGCAGTGTATATATTAAAGTTTGATACTTTGTTTCCAAAGGGTATGAATGTTGGTTTTAATTGGCATGTATTACTTTAAATACTTTTTAAGTGTTTCATGGTATTAACTGATGACTTTATTGTTCAATTGCCTATTTAGTAGTGTATATAAACAAGTGTGTGATGTGAGTAACTGTGTATTCCAAGAAGGCAGTGTGTGCCGAGACGTCAGAGAGGAATACATTTTATTTATTGGGTTCCTGGTCTTCATTCTTCATAGTATGTGCTGCTGTTGCTTTGCTGCTTTGCTGTTGTTTTTGCTGGATGGATTATTTCTGCCTGGGATTTAGGGAAAATTTGTTGAATTTAACTTTCTGGCTTTGGGGCACAACTGAGCAGCAGTGCACAGTGCTGTGCAACACACAAACAAGCAGAAACCTGCTCAAATGCAGGGCCTAAATACCAGAAGCTAAAAATGTGATACTTGGATAAAAGAGTGCTTATAAATATATAAGATACACCATACACTGATTATATTACATCGACCATGAAACAGTGGCAAACCATTTTGCAGTTAAGTCATCATAAAGGACAAATTATTATTCCAGGGATTAAAAATTCAAAGGGGGATATCCCAGGTTGACTCTGTCACCACTGTTCTTTTGTCTTGCCCTTAACCCATCAAGTCATCTACTTAACAGATTAGGCCATGATTACAATTTGGCTCCCAGAAAAAAAATAAAGCATAAATACTCATCTTCCTTTCGTGGATAATTTAAAACTGTATAGCTCATCAGATGAGGAACTGAAAGCAGAATTGCAAGTGGTCAAAACTTTTTCAGATGATGTAAGAATGTCATTTGGCCTTGATAAATGTGCAAAAGCAACCTTTAAAGCAGGAAAACTACAGCACCAAGAAAACATCAGCCTAGAACAGGAATGTGATATAAAAACTTGAGCAAGATTGAGTTTATAAATATTTGGGAATTGAAGGATCAACAACCAACCGTGAATAAATGCAAATAAAACTTAGGAATATTTTGGAAGACTAAAATTAATACTGAAAACAGCCCTGGCTTCTAGAAACAAAGTCCAGGCTACAAACCAATTTGCTCATCCTGTTCTAACTTACGGTTTTGGAGTGACTAACTGGGCCCAAAAGGTGTTGGATCAGATGGACAGGAAAACAAGAAGGATGCTTCATGCTTATCAAATGATTTATAAAACTCAGTGCATACCAAGATTATATATTCCCCGTTATAAAGGAGGTATGGAGCTCCTCAAAATTGATTACATGTATAGATCTGCAGTCATGGGACTGCACACATATCTGCTGACCTCACAAGATCCAAATGTAGTGAAAGTTTTGAAACATGAGGAGAATAAGTCTAAGATAGCTCCCTTGCTAAGTTTAGCAGAAGCATTTCAGTGTCAAGCAGGAATGGAAATCTAACCAGAAGTAGATAAAAATTGGGTAACAACTGAATGTGCCAAAAAACAAAATAAAAAAGAATATAAGGTTAAGGATCAGATGAGAAGGCAAGAAATGTGGAAATGCATAAATATAGCTGCAAGTATAGGAAACTCTTGGAACAACCCCATGTCGCTCAGGATCGAACACAGCAATGGTTAAGGGTGGGCGAATTTAAACCAAAAGATGAAAGGTTAATGGCAGCCCAAGACAGTAGACTATGTACACATTGATTTACAAAGTCAATTGAACATGTGACAGACAAATGTAGGTGTTGTAAAACAGAATTGGAAACAGTTGCACATCTTGTTGCTGGTTGTAACATACTAATGGCAGAAGGACTGTATACTGAAAGGCACAATCATTTGGCAAGAATGTTGAATTGGGGATTGTGCAAAAATTATAATAGTGAAATAATTGAAAAGCACTAGAAACATCAGCCACAAAAATGATGACGTTTATATCACATGGGATCACCTATTCCTAACAGTTAACAAAATGGATGTGATAAAACCAGATATAGTACTCCATGAAAAGAAGACAAAAGTAGCATTCATCATTAAAATCACCACACCCAGTTACTACAGTGTCTTAAGTACAGAGAGACACAAAGTTATAAAATACCAAGATCTGCAGGCAGAAATATGGGCAATGTGTAAGAAAGATACCCAGACAGTTCCGATAGTAGTAGGAGCAATGGTTCTTATAAAAAAGAATTTACAATCGTACTTAGATATTTTACCAATACATGTAACTCCGTACGAATTGCAGAAGGAGTCATTATAGGGCACATTGTGGTTGCTGCTAAGAACACTTCTGATTAACATCAAATGTTGAAACAATACTAATTTTATGAAATTCAATCATACTTTGACTTAGGAAAGGGGTCCATTCCTGTCATGGTATTAGAAAACCAAAAGACTTGGAGAAATTAATAAAAACAAGACATCTCACACATCCATTTAAACAGCATGTTTATAAAACAACATGCAACCTTTCCAAGTTTAACCCAGAAATGTTCATTGCTAACCTATCATCTCTTAAATGGAACTTCCTAAAAATCCTCCTCTGAAATGATGCTGTAACTGAGTACAGTACAACTTTCCTGAATATCTTAAATAGCCTTACAACTTCAAGAGACTAAAAGTAAGTAATGCAATTTGGGTATCCAAAAAGAGCAGAATGAACACCACAATATCGTGAAACTTCAGAATGCTTTGCAATCATATTAAAAACAAATTAATGAAGACAAAAACTACTATATTACCTTTCAAAATAATAGTAGACACAATTGTAAAACATTCTAGACAGCCATTAAAGAAATCTTGCATCCTGGCCATAAATTCAACTCTAACCCCTCTACCAATAACTCATCATTTGAAACCATGATGTAATTCAGCTCTTATTTTGTAGATTGTATAGCATCTTGTAACCAAGGATTCTCCAACATCTCACCCTAACCTGCCACGTATCACCACATCCACTTTCACCTTCAACCCTGTGCCCACAACCTGTATAGTACTACTCTTAAACTCAAACCGTACTCTGCTTCAGCAGATGTCCTTCCAAGTGAGTACTTTGAAACACCAGTTGATAGCACTGCCTACCCTGTTTCAGTCCTTATAAATAGATCAGTCCAGGAACCCCATTTTCTCTCTGGCTGGAAAAAGTCACACATTATCTCTCTGCATAAAGGAGAAAATTTAACAGACATTACTAAATTTAGATCTATAGCAATCTTATGTCCCCTCTCCAAAATACTTGAAAAATACATTCAAAAACACTTGCTAAACTATCTCCTGCAGGAAGAACTCCTGTCCCCCACACAACATGTCTTCCATCCTTCCCATAGTACTAGTACTGCCCTTATAACCTACATAGATGTTGTCTATAAAGCTAGAGATAATGACAAACTAGTCTCCTCCTTACTTCTAGTCTTGTCTAAAGCCTTTGACACAGTTAGTCACAGCAAACTTCTACTTCAGATGTCCTCACTAGGTGTCTGTTAGACCACTGTTCTGTGGTTCAAAAGCTACCTGTCCAACAGGTATCGGTCAGTAAAATGTCACTTCCCCCTCTCACCATACCTCCCAGTGAGGGTCTATCACGTCTTTGAAACAGGAAAGCAGTTTAAATTGAAGAAAAACAATTCTATCTCTATAAAAGGACACTACAATTGTAGTAGTGTTAATATGGTTTATTTGGCTAAATGTCAAAAATGTTTGGCATTTTATGTAGGAAAGACCTCCAGAGCATTTAAGACACGCATTAGTGAACATCTTTATGACATAAAGAAAAGAAAAATTACTAACGCTTTATTTAGACATATTAAAGACAATGGGGCACACTCATTTAAGTTTTTGGCTATTGATCATATAGTAAAGGACCCTCAGGGTAAAATAATAGACTTGCACTTGGATGCAAGTGAATTGAGATGGCAGCTAAGGTTGGATGCCACCCAATTCCTGGATTAAATGAGGCAGTTAATATTGCATGTATTTTAAAATTAAAACATATTATGGGCTAGATGGTTCAAAGTGTCCTATAAGGCACAATTAAATTAAATACGAGATGTCTTTTAATGTTTTAAATGTTTTACAATGTTAGTCAAACACAATATGAGTGAGTTTCATTCATTTATTTATTTATTTACTTATTTTTTGATAAATTATGCAGTGTGCTTTTAAGGTGTAATTAAGTGATTCATGTGACATCATTAAGCAAGGGTATTTAAGGGCTGGGTTTGTAATGAAATTTGTTCTGATGAAGTCTCTTGAAGGAGAAGAAAGCGTTTAACCATTACCAATAAAGTTTGGCATTTATTTGCAACTCCTTTTGTCTCACCTGATTTGGAGCTATGAGCTGTTGTGGTTTGAAGGTTCTGAAGTTTTCCCAGTTGATGAAGGGGTAGTTGAAGTCACCTAGTATGAGAGTGTTGGGTTGGATCTTAATAGTTCCCAGGGTGCTTAGGAATGTGGAGTGAGAGTCTTGGGACATGGTTGGGGACCTATAGCAGTCTATGACCTGAATTGCCATCTTACCCAATGTTAGTTATACCTGGAGTATCTCAGATGTGTTTTGCTGGGCTACTAGTCTACAGGTATGCATATATTTTATGAATATGGAGACACCACCTTCTTTGGAGCTTCGATCCTTGTTCTGGGGTCAAAAGGTGGGAATGAGTTATAGCCTGGTAGCACAAGGGTGATTTCTGCTGCTTTAAACTAGGTGTCTGTTACAGCACAAATGTCAATGTTTTCCATTTTGAGGAGTGCTTCAAGTGAGTGCTTCTTGAGATTTAGGTTCATAGGTCCATAGGTGTGTAGTGCACTAGGCTAATGGCCCTGGAGCCTTTACAAGCCTAGCCCACAGAAGTGCCCTAGCATCATGCTGCACGATGTTAGTTCACAGTGCCTCTATCAAGTAGAGCCACTGGAGTGATCACCAGGGTGAACTTTCTATTTCCCATCCACTCATCAACATTTCTCTTGAAGAGGGCCAGACATCTATAATTGAGCAGCATGACCCTCAGATTGCATTTATTTATAGTTGTTACGGTGGTAATTTGGTGTTTGGAACACCACCTAAAAAGGCACTATAGGGGTGGCAAGAGCAGATGCAGGCCATCTCTGGCAAAGCATTGAGGTCTGTCAATCATGTCATCCAAAGCAGACAAATACTGGATCCCCTTAGAATGACACCAGAAACTTAGCCAATTGCTGAAGTCAATCATTTTCTGTTTGTACTGTGGTATTATTCTGGGCAATGGTAGGATGCTGCTTAGGACTAGGATCATACTTGCCTGGGCCACATAATCCAAGAGCTCCACCATGTCTCTTTTAATGTAGTCCAGGGAGGTGTGTCTCAGGTCATTCACACCCACATGCACAGTGACAGAGTCACACTTGTTGTGGAGTGACCTGAGTGTGTGTGTTATGTGTCGGATTCTGGCACCTGATAGACAGTTGACTTTTACATTCTCCTTATTCAGCCTAGTGAGTGGGACATCAGTGTGCTTCACTACTGAGTCACCTATGATTATTGTATTGGGCAAACTGTTTTGGCTTAGAGGCTTAGGTTGAGGGTCACACTGTGTAGGTGAGCTATGTGTCTTGCAGTTTGTGCTGTGTTGCAGTGGTCAAGTGTATTTCTGCCCAGGAGGTCTCTGCTGTTTGGGTAGATTTCTATTGAGAGCCTCCATGAAGATGGGTGTATGGTTTGTGTTTTTATGTGAGGGCTGTGATGGTGCATGTTCTAAAAAGCTATGTATTCCAGGTGGTGTGGTGCAGGTGTTGACATTTTCCTCTTGACCAGCTATTCCAGTCTTGGCTAGAGAGTGCATGGCTTCTAATTTGGAGATATAAGTGCATCTCTCACAAGTCTGTGTGTTGGGAGGTAAGAGGAAAGGGTTGTCTGTGTACATGAGGTAGTTGCTACACTGCCTCAGAATGCCCAAGTTCACCAGGTTAATAGGAAAAAGCACAGGGTACGGACCTTTAGACATGCTGTGATGATTGGGGAGAGATGGGCGAAGGCTGCCAGCCTAGTCAAATAGAATATGATATATAATTCTAGCAATTGTAAATAAATGTAAACATACAGGCATGTTTTCTTGAGTGTAAAAGAATACTGTGAAATGTGGAACTGCAAAATATGTGACAACATTGCACTCTACTGGCCCAGTGAAGGATGTTGTGACCCTTTCATGTTAGAATTCGGCTCCAGTGAGTCTGGATGAAGGTTGCATGCCCATTGTTTTAAGGCTAAAGTTTATGACCAGAATTTAGATGTGGAATGTGTTTTATTGCTCTGGTTTCTGTTAGAGTATACATGTGAAATTACTTTTATTGTTGTAAGTTTCTGAGCAGGTGTTAGATTGCTAAATAATGCAGTTAATTTGCCTGGGATAACCTAAGTGTTAACATAATATAATTTGGGAGGGACCCAGCAGACATGTTTGTTAGTCATTTTTAAATACTATTTCTCACAAGAGATGGAGAGCATTTTGATCTTGGATATCTAACTCAGCACTCTGCCTAAGCTCACATGTAAGTTTCTAGCACTGTTATTACTTGTAGGAATAGTTAAAGTTATTAAATTTAATTAGGTATTTTTCTTTGAAATCAGACCTGTCCTACTGTATTATTTTAAGTTTCTGTGTGATCACTGAACTCTTAGATATCTCTGTGGTGCAGTAGTATTGTCTTGTGTTTTAATTATTTATTATTAAATATTTAAAAACCTTTACCTGTGGCTGGTTTGTGTAGAGATAAGCTCTAGAGTACATTGCATATTTATAGAGGTTATTGTAATAGGCCACTCTAAAATAAGCCTTAGACTGTATAGTCACATTACCATTGGATAATACTATTGCACAGTAATAATTGGACACAATTTTAAGGGCCGTTTAGTAGCTGATATTATTAGCTGGGTGGTGGCAGGGATTACTACCATATGGTCTGGGTAAAGGGGCACAGCTGGAAAATCTGTATTAGCCTTTCCCAGGAGTGACTATGAAGTTGTATAAATACTTATCTCAAAGTGTGTGTGTGTTTTGTCAGCTACTTGGGCAGGGACACAAAGCACTGGTTGGACAGAGAGGGTACTGGAGGTTTTAGCTTGCCCAGCTAGGCTGAGACCTGGGCCCTATAGCTGTGCCAGTGGGAAGTCTTATTGGGGACCTGGTGAGCAAGGGAGCAACCAGCCCCAGACTGACTGTGATCTCTGTGTGCACTTAAGGGAAATTGTACTTTACTGTGTGTATTAGTTATCCTTTCCTCTCTTCTAGGAGACAACCTCCCTGGTGTTAGTGGTGAGGATTCAGGCTCCTTGATTGCTGGGCCAGGGCACAGTCATCACAAGTGGTGGCAGTGGTGGGATCTACTTCACATACTAATTGGCTTGTAGTGGTGTGGAGTAGAGCAAATTCCTGTAGCTTATGTACAGTAATCTCTAAAAGTGTTTTGTACTCTAAAACAGTCACATAGTGTATTCTTTGAGTTCAGATCACAATTGTTTTATTTCTTTTGTTAGCTTTGTGTTAGTCAGGGTGAGCAGTCAGCATTTCAGCAGAAGAGTATGGAAAGCTGACAAGGAGCCAGCTGGTGGAGATGTGCCAGGCTAGGGGACTGGTGCATGTAAACCTGACTAAAGCAGACCTGATTGCAGCCTTGGTTACAGCTGAATCAGAAAACAGCAGCCTGGAGGACAATCAGACTGACAGTGGAGATACAATATCCTCAGAGAATGGACAGCTCAACCTTTCTGCATTGGACTTAAAAATCCAGCTGGAGCTAAAGAGACTTGAGTTGGAGGCCAGGCATGAGGAGTCTACAAGGTGAGGAAAATGAACCTCAGAGGAGGCATGAGAGGGAAATGCTGACTCTTTGCCAGATTCATGGAGGTAATGGGGAAGGGAGTAACCGGACCCCAGAAGCACAAAAGGTCAATAAATTTCTTCCACAGTTTAAAGAGGGGGATAATTTTGATAGCTTCATTCATATGTTTCAGTGGGTATGTAAATAGTATGAAGTTGACCAAGGAATCTGGGTATGGTTCCTGACCCGCTTACTCCATTGTAAAGCTGTAACTTCTTTAGCAAAAATGCATGACACTGACTGTTTTGATTATACTGCTGTAAAAAGACATGTATTGGAATGTTTTAAGTTAATACCTGAAATGTATAGGAAAAAGTTTTGTGAGAATAGACGCAAGGCAGATGAAAATGTATGTGAATATGTTGCTGAACTGAGCACTTATTTTCATAGCTGGGTGAGTGGTTGTCAGGTCACCACTTTTGAAGGCTGGCAGACCTTTTGGTAAGGGAACAAGCCCTTAGCACTTTGCCTGAGGACATGAGGATCTGGTTAGCTGATAGACAGGGTGCTACTTCAGAGGAGTTGGGGCAGAAGGGAGACCTTTACCTCGAAAGAAGGGCAGCCCTGCACAGGAAAGGGACCCCCAGTACTGCTCATGGGACTAAAGGAACCCATGGTGGGCAGCACAGACTGCCCCAACAGAATCTGCCAGTAGCAGGGGAAGCCACTAGTCCAGGTACATGTCCAGGACCTAGGGTTAAATGTTTTGAATGCAACCAGTGGGGCCATGTGGCATACAGATGTCCACGAAGGCAAGGTGGGGAACAAAAGGTGAAAGAGCCAGTAAGTGGGAAAGACAAAATGCCAACAGTGGGTTGTCTTGAGACAAAAGGGGTATGGAACTACCATCCTGCAGATGTCTTGAGAGGGAAGGATTTGGATGAGGCAGTACTATGTACTTATGCAGTTACATTCAATGAGGCTAGGAGACAAGCATGTGGGTCTGGTAGCCTGGGGGGGACCCAGACAGACTGCATACTTGCAGCCAGGACTGCTGAGGTGGTTATTTCAGGGAGGGAGCTGCTCTGTAGCAGTGAGACTGAATATAAGCCACAACTGCTTGTGGGTACTGATGTTCCCTTGGACAGAGTAACTGCAAGGGTAGAGATGAGTAGTAGTACCCAGGCTGACAGCGAGGCACCACTGTCAGAGGATGCCAGACTTCCTGTGGAAGGGGAGCTGGGAAGGGTTACAAGGAGAGACTTGAGACAGGCTCAGATCTCAGACCCTACATTGCAAGGCCTGAGGCAGGTAGCTAGGGAGGCACCTGATTCTCAAGGGAGGGGGGAATCTGTATACTGTAACAAAGGGTTACTGTACAGAGAGTGGACCCCTGAGGGGGGGGGCTAGAAGGTGAGAGAGTACAGCAGTTGGTAGTGCCTAGAGCTTAACATCTGGTGCTTCTAGCCATGATTGCTGGGCCAGTTCACAGTCATCACAAGTGGTGGCAGTGGTTGTTATTCATATTTTCTTGCAGCTTGTTTTTTGTGCTATTATAAAGTGTGTTTTTCTCAGTTCTGGTTGTTATTCATATTTTCTTGCAGCTTGTTTTTTGTGCTATTATAAAGTGTGTTTTTCTCAGTTCTGGTTGTTATTCATATTTTCTTGCAGCTTGTTTTTTTGTGCTATTATAAAGTGTGTTTTTCTCAGTTCTGGTTGTTATTCATATTTTCTTGCAGCTTGTTTTTTTGTGCTATTATAAAGTGTGTTTTTCTCAGTTCTGGTTGTTATTCATATTTTCTTTCAGCTTTTTTTTGTGCTATTATAAAGTGTGTTTTTCTCGCTTCTAGCCATACCCATGATATTCCCTTTGCAGGTCACATGGGCATAAAATGTACAAAGAGGCATATTATGCAGAACTTCTATTGGCCTGGAATTTCCAGAGATTTAACAGGGTACTGCAGGACCTGTGAGCAGTGCCAAAAGGTAGGCAAGGCAGGAGACAAGATGAGAGCTCCTTTGATGCCTTTGCCTGTGATTGAGGAGCCATTTCAGAGGGTAGCTATGGATATTGTGGGTCCTCTGAGTACCCCAAGCTCCACGAGGAAAAAGTATATCCTAGTAATTTATAGATTATGCTACACGATACCCTGAGGCAGTGGCTTTGTCCTCCATTGAGGCCGAAAAGGTGGCAAATGCTTTGCTAGAGATTTTCAGCAGGGTAGGTTTCCTAAAGGAAATACTGTCTGACAAAGATGCCAATTTTATGTCAGACCTGCTGGCTTGTCTGAGGAAGTCCTGTGGGGTGAAGCACATGAAGAGCACCCCCTACTATCCCCAGACTAATGGTCTTGTTGAGAGGTTAAACTCTACAATCAAGTCCATGCTACAGGCATTTGCGGATCAGTTTAAGAGGGAGTGGAACAAATATTTGCCCTATCTGTTGTTTGCTTACAGAGAGGTTCCCCAGGAATCTACAGGTTTTTCACTCTTTGAGTTGCTGTATGGGCATAGGGTGAGGAGACCTCTAGATTTAATTTGAGATGAGCAGGAAGGTGAGTGCGAGTCTCACAAGGAGTCTGTTGTGGTATATGTCCTGAACCTCAGGACAAGGCTCAGGGAACACATGGGCCTGGCCCAGGAGAACCTGGCAGAAGCCCAACAGAAAAATGTGTGGTATGACAGGAATGCTCGAGCTAGGGAATATGCTGTGGGGCAGCAGGTAATGGTTCTCATTCCTGTCAGACACAACAAGCTGCAAGCAGCTTGCAAGGGACCCTACAAGGTGGTAAGAAAGGTAAGTGATGTTAACTACATGGTGGAAGTGCTAGGCAGACAGCAGGGGTGCAAATTGTACCATGTTAACATGATGAAACCTTACCATGATAGGGAGGCTCTTGTGCTGAGCATTTGCAATGGATTGCAGGAGGAGTCAGAGAGATCTTGTGACTGATCTCCTCAGTGGGGCTCGGGCTGACACCTTGGTGGAAGGAGTAGCAATGTCCCAGCAGCTATCTCCTACCCAGGTTTGAAAAATCCAAGCAGTGTTGCAGGAGTTTGGGGGCATGTTCACCAGGAAACCAGGGAGCACCCACCTAGTGCAGCACCAGGTGGATACAGGACCTCAAAGACCTATCAGGCAGGCCCCTTATAGGGTGCCTGAGAGAGTCAAACAGACTCTGAGGGAGGAAGTACAGGAGATGTTGGAACTAGGGGTGATTCAAGAGTCCAACAGTCCCTGTGCCTCACTAGTGGTGTTGGTGCCAAAGAAGGATGGCAGGAACATGTTCTGTGTAGATTACAGGAATTAAATAGTAACACAGAGTCAGATGCTTACCCCATACCTAGGACAGATGAAGCCCTAGAGCAGCTGGGTGGGGTAAGTATCTTACAACCATTGATCTTACCAAGGGTTACTGGCAGGTGCCCTTCACTTCCAGTGCTAGAGAGAAGTCAGCCTTTGTGACTCCTTTTGGCTTGTATGAGTTCACAAAGATGCCCTTTGGGATGAAGAATTCCCCAGCAACTTTCCAGAGGCTGGTAGGTCATATCTTAGCAGGAGAAGGAGGATTTGCCCTTGCTTACATGGATGATATTGCTATCTACAGCCATTCCTGGCAAGAGCACCTTCAGCATGTCAGGGAGCTGCTGGGCAGATTACAGAGGACAGGGTTGGCCATTAAGCCGAGCAAATGTCAGGTGGGTATGGCAGAGGTTTCCTACCTAGGACATAGAGTGGGGAGTGGTAAGATAAAGCCAGAACCTGCCAAAGTGGAAGCCATTCAGGCATGGTCTGCACCTGTTATCAAAAAGCAGGTGAGGGCATTCTTAGTGACAGCAGGGTACTACAGAAAGTTTTTTCCCAATTATAGTGCCATAGCTGCTCCCCTACAGACCTGACAAGGCAGAACGGGCCAGATAAAGTAGTGTGGATCCCAGCATGTGAGCAGGCATTTCAAAAGTTTAAGGAAGCTTTGGTAGGACCCCCTGTGTTAGCCAGTCCAGACTATAGCAAAGAAGTTGTTGTGCAGGTGGATGCTTCAAACTAAGGGGTGGGGGCTGTACTTAGCCAAATTTCTTCAGAGGGAGAAGAGCACCCAGTGGTTTATCTCAGTTGTAGGCTCCAACCCAGGGAGGAATGCTATGCAGTGGTAGAAAAGGAATGTCTAGCCATAGTGTGGGCACTACAAAAACTTTAGCCTTATCTGTATGGAAGAAAATTCACTGTGATGATAGATCACAACCCTCTAACATGGCTAAACAGAGCCAGTCAGCAAAATGCCAAGTTGCTAAGATGGAGCCTGGGGTTGCAAGCATATGATATGTCAGTGCAGCACTGCAGTGGGAGTAGCAATGCCAATGAAGATGGGTTCTCAATACAGGGAATGGGGTGAGGTACATCCAGATAGACCTGACACTCTCAAGTGATGTTTCTCAAGGAGCACTTGAAAAACTTGCTTGAGTTCCCCAGGGGGGAAGAGATGTGATGACTGGGGAGAGATGGGCGAAGGCTGCCAGCCTAGTCAAATAGAATTTGATATATAATTCTGACATTTGTAAATAAATGCAAAAATACAGGCATGTTTTCTTGAGTGTAAAAGAATACTATGAAATGTGGAACTGCAAAATATGTGACAACATTGCACTCTGCTGGCCCAGTGAAGCATGTTGTGACCCTTTCATGTTAGAATTCGGCTCCAGTGCATCCGGATGAAGGTTTCATGCCCATTGTTTTAAGGCTAAAGTTTATTACCAGAATTTAGATGTGGAATGTGTTTTATTGCTCTGGTTTCTGTTAGAGTATACATGTGAAATGACTTTTATTGTTGTAGGTTTCTGAGCAGATGTTAGATTGCTAAATAATGCAATTCATTTGCCTGGGAAAAAATAAGTGTTAACATGATATAATTTGGGAGGGGCCCAGCAGACATGTTTGTTAGTATTTTTTAAATACTATTTCTCACAAGAGATGGAGAGCATTTTGATCTTGGATATCTAACTCAGCATTCTGCCTAAGCTCACATGTAAGTTTATAGCACTGTGATTTATTGTAGGAATAGTTAAAGCTAGTAAAGATTAATTAGGTATTTTTCTTTGAAATCAGACCTGTCCTACTGTATTATTTTAAGTTTCTGTGTGATCTCTGAACTCTTAGATATCTCTGTGGTGTAGTAGTATTGTCTTGTGTTTTAATTATTTATTATTAAATATTTTAAAAACCTTTACCTGTTGCTGGTTTGTGTAGAGATAAGCTCTAGAGTGCATTGCATATTTATAGAGTTCATTGTAATAGGCCACTCTAAAATAAGCCTAAGACTGAATAGTCACATTACCAATTGGATAATAATATTGCACAGTAATAATTGGGCACCCTTTTTAAGGGCCTTTTAGTAGCTGATATTATTAGCTGGGTGGTGGGAGGGATTACTACTGTATGGTCTGGGTAAAGGGGCACAGCTGGAGAATCTGTGTCAGCCTTTCTCAGGAGTATATGTGAAGTTGTATAAATACTTATCTCAAAGTGTGTGTGCATTGTGTCAGCTACTTGGGCAGGGACACGAAGCACTGGTTGGATAGAGAGGGTACTAGATGTTTTAGCTTGCCCAGCTAGGCTGAGACCTGGGTCCTATAGCTGTGCCAGTGGGGAGTCTTATTGGGGACCTGGTGAGCAAGGGAGCAACCAGCCCCAGACTGACTGTGATCTCTGTGTGCACTTAAGGGAAATTGTACTTTACTGTGTGTATTAGTTATCCTTTTCTCTTCTAGAAGATGACCTACCTGGTGTTAGTGGTGAGGATTGAGGCTCCTTGATTGCTGGGCCAGGGCACAGTCGTCACACATGCCAGGAGGGATGGTCATCATTACTAAGTACTGGAGCTGTTTTCTTATAGGACATCTAGTGCTGATAGCACGTATGTGTGCTGCAATAATTGCTACAAAAAGCCTGATGAAGTGCTAGGTAAATAAACTAATTAAAGTTCAAGAGAGAAGAGAACTAGCAAGATCTAATGGAAAAAATGAAGAGCAGACTTTCTGGCACTGGTAATGTACTTTAAATGCAGTGCAAGCTAGCACACTTGCATGTGTAACAATATTAAAGCAAATACAGTTAAAATAAATGCAGTTAAATGAAAAAAAACTTAAATCAAGCGCAGAAAGCAGTGTAATCAGAAAAACATCAAAATGGAGGCACTTAAAGTCTCTCTTTCTTCTTTCTGTTGCTCTGTTGCTCTTGTAGTCTGCAGGATGCCATAACAGGATCAGCGGAGTGTAAACAAGCGCAAACCCTCACAAGCACGGGCTTTTAAACTAGAAAGTTGAAAGGGATAAAAAAAACTGCCCAAATGGCCAATAAACTATAATTTCAGAGCCAGAAACCACTCCTCTTGTAGTAGATAGGCTACCTAGTGCTTACCACTCCCACTGATAAGCTAGAAGGCTTCCATCTAACACAGAAAGGTCTGGAGAACTTAGAAACTTACAAAACAGTCCTGGATACAGCAAATCTGGACTACTTTAAAAACAGGAAAAGTGGAAAACAAGCTTAGAATTTTTTTTTTTGCAGAAAAAACAGTTAACTTGTAGCTGGAATACCTCAAAAAGGGTTTAAAACCACGCAGCTGAAGCATTGGATGCTGCAGACCTGTATCTAGACTGTGCTACACAATTTTAAGGTTAAGAAAAAAATTCACAATGAAGCACAGATTAATCACTTATAGTCAAAAGTATAGCACTTGCAGTATGAAAAAATACAGTTAAATAGCAACAAAATGCAGTAAAATGCAGTTAAACAGCAATAAAATGCAGTAAAATGCAGTTACAGTAATGAATTGCAGAAGATAGCAATGAAATAGAGTTAATCAGTAGATTGCTTTGAAACAAAAGCTCACAAATCGCAACAGTAACAGACAGCACTAATAAAGCAGCAATTCAGTAGAATACTGTCATCAATTTAGTGAGGCTACCAACAAGCAGTAATAAATGTGGCAAAAAGCAAAATGAAGTAGGAAGAGGTACAGTTTTTTTTAGTAGAAAGTGAAGAGACAGAAGATAATGAGGTAATTAAGGTTCAGTTTTAGGTTATGATTTTGGCAGCAACTGTTTGTTTGGGACAGACCCTCTTGAAGGATCGTGGATTCCTCTGGGGAGTTTTATGATGGTACCAAATTTGCAGTCATATGCAAACCTGGTCAGACACAAATCCTTCACTTTATTTTTGACCTCTGAGAAATAATTGCCAAAGATGAGTGACCCAAGGACTGACCCCTGGGATATACCATCAGTGACTGTTCTTTTGGAGGAGGTGGAGCTGCCCCTCCACGCTTATTTTCAGGGTTCTATTTATGAGTCAGTTTGCTATCTAGTGAGTTACATAGGTATTTACATTTAGCTTAGAGAGTTTATAGGTGATACATGACTGTAGGATTGTGCTGAATGCCTTTGTGAGGTCTAGATATGTGGTATGTACTATTTGCCCACACCCATTGCTGCTAAAACATTTTTGATGTTGTTCAGGTTAAGTGGGCAGGATCTGCCCTTGATGAATCCTAACTGGGCTGGGCTGAGAGTCTGTAGGTTATCTATACCCTTATTTAATAATTACATAATAATTATTTCCATAACTTTATAGACATGGCTGGTTAGTGTTATGGGTCTATAACTGATGCTCCATCTTTGTGCAAGGGGTTGACAGTTGCTGTCTTCCAGTCATTCTGTACAAAGTCTGTTTAGAGGCTGACACTGAACAGCCTTTGTGTGTGTGGGGGGGGGGGTTCTGTTGCTGGCTACATAGAAGTAGTGTTCTCGGGCTTATATCAAATGTTGATAACTTGTTCCTGGGAGATTTGATTATGTATGTGACCTGAAAATACTGGAAGGGAGATAGGAGTGAGGTCAGATACGAAATGTTGGTTTTGCATGTTTTGCATTACTCTTTCTGTAATATCTTTAAATCACAGCTTATAGCTGAAAAGGGTTCTTGTATCAGTGTACTTACTGGTTAACAAACATATAAATACAGTAAAATATGATAGCATAGCCAAAGTAGAAATAGTTTGGACGCAACAAAAAAAAATGGTTTAAGTTATGTATCAGAAATTAAACAGCCAAAAATATAGAATGGTGTTAGGGGACTTCCATACTTTCAAGTATTTCAGGAGAATTCATAGAGTGTGAGTGGGTAACATTTTATTTCTCCTTATCCAAGAATTTGTTTAGCTTTCTGGTGGCTGTTCTGTCGGTTGCTTTATTCACACAACTCCTGGATCCCCCCCCCCCCCGAGTCACACTGCTAAATTGTCACTGATTTGACCCCAACACTAGCTTAGCACCCAGGCTTTCTGGGGAGTTGACTTTATTGTGCTCATTTTGTACTATATGGGCAGCAGGTAACCCCACCATGCAACTCAGAACATGACATCTGCAAACAGCCTGTATGCAATCTGCTGGTCAGTAGTCCATATAACCATTTCACCCCTTCCATTGTGTGACATCTGTTGTTCAGCTGGGTGAGCAATTAGGAGTGACTTGAAGACATGCTTTGTTGAAGAAGGCAGGAGTGTGGCACTGAATCGAGAGAGTTGGTGACAATTAACGCGATACCCCGACCCCATGTAGAAAATGAGAAAAAGGGGGCTGATGATGATGATGATGATGATGATGATGATGATGATGATGATGAAGACATGCCTCCTGCGTCCTTTAGAGATGCCCACCTGCTAGCCCTTGCCTTATCTTATTTATTGACATTTGTTTACCAGGAAAATCCGACTGGGTAATATATACCAATTTACAGCTGAGGCTTAGGTACAAAAGCTCCAGAGGGTTAGATAACATCCAATAAAACAGTACTATAAATGTCATTTAAAAAAAGCATGTATGCATACAGTTTGACAGTGAAATACATGTGATGCAATAAAGCATGAGGACACACCAGCAAGAGAAAAATAAAACAATTAAATATGACAATCAGTACATACAAAATGATTACAAGTACAGTGTATTATACTAGGAAATAAATCCCTCCCCCAGGAATGGGAGTATGGTAGGTGTATAGAGCTATAGACAGCCTCTATGATAAGCAGTTAGTAAGAATATGAGGTATTTGCTGATGTAGGCCATACAGGTGAGGTGCATTGCACAGCCATGAGGTCATACAGGTGAGGTGCATTGCACAGCCATGAGGTCATACAGGTGAGGTGCATGTGCACAGCCATGAGGTCATATAGGTGAGGTGCATATGCACAGCCATGAGGTCATACAGGTGAGGTGCATATGCACAGCCATGAGGTCATACAGGTGAGGTGCATGTGCACAGCCATGAGGTCATACAGGTGAGGTGCATGCGCACAGCCATGAGTTAGTGAGACAGTCTGTGAGACAGGACTTAAATACAAAGAAGAGGTGAGGTGCATTGCACAGCCATGAGGTCATACAGGTGAGGTGCTTGTGCACAGCCATGAGGTCATGCAGGTGAGGTGCATGTGCACAGCCATGAGTTAGTGAGACAGTCTGTGAGACAGGACTTAAATACAAGAAGCTAGATACAGTTCTGATAGAATTTAGCACGGGGTCCATAGTTTGGCTATACCGTGTGAGTTCAGACTTTGTCACATACTTTTTTTTGGTTAATAGATCAAGCAGGTTTTTGTCTTGAGAATGTAGATTTGAGACATAGAGATCAAGTACCAAGGAGATATACAGGCAGGTAGAGGGGTTATCTGGAATTTTATGGGACAGAAGAAGTTGCACATGGGCTAGTAGATGTGGGAGTTCTTACCAGATGACAATACATAATGCAGAGCAATGATGAGGTCTATGTGGCAGGATAGCTGCAGGTCTGGCTGTCTTATTATCGCATTGTTCCTGCTGTGATTTAAGCGAGATCTGGCTATTAGTCAAAACAGCCGAGCCATAGAGAAGACAGGGTAAAAGATAAAGGTTAGCAAGGGTGTTTCTATGCGAAAGAGTAAGGGTCTTTATTTTGCTGTATATAACAGACCTAGCTTTTGATGAGTTATTTTTTATACAGTTTTGTATGTGAAGATCAAACTTTTAAGTTCTTATCTATGGTGACTCCAAGCAATTTGGTATGGGCATCTACTTCTATAGCTATATTGTTTAGAGAAGTAATGTGGAAGCTTCCTTTAGCATTGGCATGGGACTTTGGTAAAATAGTAGTAGTTAAGTCGTTTTTGGAGTAAGTAAAAGTTGGTTTTGATGTAGTCAGAGTCTGAGTTGAAGGCAATTTGTGTCATGGATTGTATTTGTAGTGGGTTGTCAGATGAGCTGGTGAGAATTAAGTCATCTGCATACTGAATAAGGCAAGCCTGCTGACAGGAGGTACACGGGTTATTGGTGAAAATGTTAAAGAGCAGAGGACCGAGAATAGAGCCCTGAAAATACTTGTTTTAACTAAGAAAAACTGTCCAAAATTTCACAGAATGTCCAGATCTTTGCCTCATATTTGTATTCTGTTCCTCATAAACTTAGGATTTTCTTGCAAATCCTTGGTTTGAAGTCACTAAATAATGACCGATATTTGAGTTTCAGGCTTCATATCCTTCAGAAAATGCATACTAAGGCAGAACCTGTTGTTATATCAACTTTATAAATGAATAAAAACAAAATGTAAGCAATATTTAAAATGTGTTGCTGATTTTGGCCCTTTGCTTCCCCACATTATTTATGGATCTGTCCAGAATATTTGTGTTAAGAGGATGAGAGGTACAGTGGATAGAAAAAGTGTACACAGCCCTGTTAAAATGCCAGGTTTTTGTGACATAAAAAACAGAGACCACAATAAATCATTTCAAAACATTTTCCACCTTTAATGTGACCTATAACCTGTACAATTCAATTGCCAAACAAACAAATCTGTTAGGGGAAAAAATATAAAAAATAAAAAAGTACGATAATCTGGTTGCATAAGTGTGCACACCCTTAAACTAATACTTTGTTGAAGCACCTTTTGATTTAATTACAACATTCAGTCTTCTTGGGTAGGAGTCTATCAGCATGATACATCTTGACTTGGCAATATTTGCCCACTCTTCCTTGCAAAAGTGTTCCAAATCAGTCAGATTGCAAGGGCATCTCTTGTGCACAGCCCTCTTCAGGTCACCCCACCGATATTCTATTGAATTTAGTTCTTGGATCTGGCTGGGCCATTCCAAAACTTTAATTTTCTCCTAGTGAAGCCATTATTTTGTTGACTTGTTATGTATGTTTGGGGTCATTATCGTATTGAAAGGTGAAATTCCTCTTCATCTTTATCTTTCTAGCAGATGCCTGAAGGTTTTGGGCCAAACGTGACTGGTAAGTGAAACTGTTCATAATTCCCTCCACCTTGACTACATCCCCAGATCCAGCTGAAGAAAAGCAACTCCAAAGCATGATACTGCCACCATCATGCTTCACCATGAGGATGGTGTTCTTTTGGTGATGCAAAGTGAGTTTTTTTTGCACCAAACGTACCTTTTGGAATTGTGGCCAAAAAGTTCAACCATTTTCCCATATGCTTTTGGAAGACTTGATGTATTGTTTTGCAAATTTTAGCTGGGCCTGGATGTTTTTCTGTGTAAGAAAAGGTGCCGTCTTGCAACCCTACCCTATAGTCCAGACATATGGAGAATATGGGAGACTGTTGTCACATGTAGTACACAACTAGTACTTGCCAGAAATTCCTGCAGCTCTTTCAGTGTTGCTGTAGGTCTCTTGGCAGCCTCCCTGATCAGTTGTCATCTTGTCTTTTCATCAGTTTTGGAGGGACATCCAGTTCTTTGCAACATCACTGTTGTCTCATATTTTCTCCACTTTTTGATGACTGTCTTCACTGTGTTCCATGGTATATCCAATGGTGTGGAAATGTTTTTGTACCCTTCTCCTGACTGACACCTTTCAACAATGAGATCCCTTTGATGCTTTGTAAGCTCTCTGTGAACCATGGCTTTTGCTATAGCAGGCAACTGAGTAAATGTCAGGAAAATCCTACTTGGACAGTTGAACTTTATTTGGGGTTAATCATAGTCTCTTAACAATTGATGGCAGGTGTGTACCCAAGAAGAATGAATGCTATAATTAAATCAAAAGGTGCTTCAACAAAATATTAGTTTAAGGGTGTGCACACTTATGCAACCAGCTTATTGTACATTTTTTTATTTTTTATGTTTTCCCCTAACAGATTTGTTTGTTTTTCAATTGAATTGTACAGGTTATAGGTTACATTAAAGGTGGGAACATTTTTGAAATGATTTATTGTGGTCTCATTTTTTATATCACAAAAAATGGCATTTTAACAGGAGTGTGTACACTTTTTATATCCACTGTATGTCTCTTGCTTATACTATGAGTGGACAAAACTGGATGCACCGAGGATCAGAATCCTGAACTGAATTCACTGAAAAAACCTCGACACGGCTATTAATAGGACGCGCTGGAGGGATAGATTCATCACCCAAAGACTCCCTATGCTGTGGAATAAAATCCCGGTATATGTGAGGCAGAGCACCTCGCTGGCCTTGTTCAAGAGAAATCTTGACCAATGGATGGGAGATCGCAGATATACCCCAGGGATTACCTCAGTGTCACTGCTCAACAGAGGCACAGCAAAATAATGGGTATAGTTCCCCATACTAAAGGGGTGGCGTAAGCCACAAAACTATGGGCTAGGCTTGTAAATGCCCTCGGGCAGATAGCCTAGTATGAACCTATGAACCTATGAACCTATAAGTACTTTTTTAAGTGTTTTTTTTTATTATAAAGAGGGGCAAGCCCCTCACACCCCCTGAACTTATATACTCCAATTCTATAGTCACATCAGCTCAAAGGGGTGAAAGGGCATCACAATCAGAAGAACTGACCAACAGTGATTTCCTGTGGAGAAATCCGATCATCGGTGGGTTGAACCTCGGGCAACTAAAGCTCAGGAGTTCTATCTCCATCCAGTGGAAGGGTAACCATGTCCCTCCCACGTCTACCATTGGTGGTCTATTTCGCTGTGAACTGCTGCCTCCATAAGAACTTGGTAAGGTTTGTGTCCATCATGTTCACTCCCTCCCAGGAAAGGCATGCCCCTCTTCTCTGCCTGTACAGTTAAGTGTCTGAAACACTCAAAACTCAGGTTGTCTGGGCCATCTTCTGGGTTTATCCTTCTATGCCATCAGTGCAGGTCTGAGTGGATAACATTTAAAAAAGATTCATGAAATCTAGAAAACAAAATCTGAGGCTACCAAGTGCTAAGCTCAAGAGAGAGATGTAAGGCCATATTATTTCACAGAAAAGGTGGTGAATGATTGAATCATTCTTTTTTGAAAAGGGTATTAGGGCCAAATGGTAACTGAATTCAAGAATAACTGTAACAGATATAACTGCATTCTTACAATGGTTGGGAGTAAATGGGGTTAAGCTGATCCAATAAAAATAAATCAAACTATGTTAGCAGGGTAATCCTTGTGTGCCATCATATCCATGTTTTTTATAGTACAAGTACAAATGATATATAGGATATACAATTTACTGCCAGGTGGACAATGATTTTAATTTAAAAACTTGTCAGCTCTGTAAATCACAAAATAATTTAAGTAAAAATATTCTCATCTTTTGATACCAGGGTGAAGTGAATGGGAATGCATAACAAGACTGGTGAATCTCTGTAACTGAGCTCTGCAGTCCCAGCATCCTGTACATTTTTGTTCATGTTGTGCTTACTGAAGTGGTTGTGTCGCACAGTTATCTTAATTCTGTATTGACCCTGAGTAAATTCTAATCTCATTGAATGCACTTTGTTTATATTGCCTTTCTATTTCTCATTAAACACTTTCCTTGTTTATTTGTGTAAACGTATTCTGCATTTTTACTCCCCCCCCCATTACTGAAATAACCAGTGCATTATGTGTTATGGGTTTCTCAGAACTACAGTGATGAATGCATTTCAAGAATTTTGCCTGGTTCTTTCAAAACAGCTCAGTATCTAGAGGTTCTTTCAAGTGATTGCATATCTAGGGTTTTGCTCCATTTAGCCAAGCTGATAAAGATAAAAATATTTCCTGTCATTTTCAAGACTATGAAAGAGACTTTTTACCATACAATTTTATTTTAGTGATCTAAACTTAGTTTTGAAAACTATACATGCAGCTTAAACAGATTGTGCAAACTGTGCTGTGTTTGGCTCTGAGGTGCTGTTTACACAGACGTATTTAACAAGGATTAGTGGTCATGAAAAGTGCTACGAAGTATTTAGCTTGAAGTTCGGTCACACTCAACATGGTGCGTTGAATATTTCAATAAACCTCTCTGTTATTCTGATATGAGATTAAACAAGTTGCAAAACATTGTACAGCTATAACTAAATCAAATTGTTGTGTGAACTATTCATAACTAAAGCAAATTGTTCTGTGAACTATTCATAACTAAATCAAATTGTTGTGTGAACTATTCATAACTAAATCAAATTGTTGTGTGAACTATTCATAACTAAATCAAATTGTTGTGTGAACTATTCATAGTTGGTGCCCTAGTTTCTTCCTCATTTTCCAATACTTAAGCATAATCTTTCATGCATTTAAAGAAACATTGTTTTCAAAGTTTTGACTATGTTTTTAAACAAACAAAATCCAAATATACTGTTTCCGGTAAATATAAACTATAATTATCCATTGCGACCTATTTCTAGAGTTTACTTAAATGTATTTGTTGACTTCTTTTGTATGAACCATTACTGAATATCACTTTAACTGTGTGTGGTTTGTGGCTGACATTTCCACAGAACATGTAATCTTGCAAGGAACAGAACTATTAACTACAATTATGAATTTTTTGCTAAAGTTCTACTTGATCCTTCATTTTTGGATTGTGTTAAAAGTGTTGTTGTGTTTGTTAAATGAATGGGTGGATCATATACCTTTTGTCTGTCCTTTTTTTTTTTTTTTTTTTGTAGAATGTTCCTGATTTTGACTCATATTATTTGCCCTACCCCTTGTAAAATTTAGATTTTCTAGTAAATTACTGAGGATTATAGGCTAGTTAATGACAGCCATTAAAGCTTCATACTTGTTGCTCCTCAAAAAATGCAAGTCGAGGCAGATCCTGTTGATCTATCAAGTCAATTAGAGTAATATTTAAAATTGTCCCTAATTTTGAGCCTTTGTTTCCCCATTTTTACTTTGTCCAGAATTCTTTAGCAAATAAATTGAGAGGTACAAAGTCAAAGTCAAAGAAAATGTAATTGTCATTCAGAACTACACAGCAGTGTAGCTGAACAAAATTACAGTGCTTCATTCTCAATGCAGGAAACAGTTGCACATATAGACAGAGAAAAATTAATAAAATATCACAGTAGAAATTTAATAAATAGCAATCAGTAAGTAAAGTAGGACAGCAGTGGCCCACACCCATCCCAGAACAGCAGATAAGGAAGAGAAGGACCAATATGAAGGTAATATTGTCACAGTAAAATTGAAACAACAGCAGCATATCTATAAACAGACTGAATTATTGCAGTTAGTATATTGTACTTTACAGTCCTTCAGTGTGTAGGTGGGCTATGTACAGTACAGTATGTATGTACAATGTGCAGATTCAGAGTGAACCATTCTCTGCCATGTTGGAAATATAATGCATCCCAAACATGAGGATGCACACTTGTACCAGATACAAAAGCTGGTATTCATGAAGACATGATGATGCATCACACTAACAACACTGCATGATCTGGATCTGCTGTGGCCTCATCATGTACCTCCAGCTACATATGAAGTGCTAATGTTACTAGGTGCTATTCAGGGCAGATGAGTAGCCTCTATATTAGTGGTACACAAGTACAAAAGTTTATTCCCCCTCCTCATGTACTGTAAACATAATGTTCATCTTTAGTGTGGTCCTCCCACATATACTTTGTGTGCGGTCCTCCCACATGTATTTAATCATGTAGAGTAAACAATGCTGAGTGCATGTGTGGTCCTCCCACATGTACTTACCCATGTAGTGTAAATATAATGCCCTTCTTTAGTGTGGTCCTCCCACGTACACTTACCCATGTAGTGTAAACATAATGCTCATCTTTAGTGTGGTCCTCCCACGTATACTTACCCATGTAGTGTAAACATAATGCTCAGTGCATGTGTGGTCCTCACACATGTACTTATCCATGTACTGTAAATATAATGCTCATCTTTAGTGTGATCCTCCCACGTATACTTACCCATGTAGTGTAAACAATGCTGAGTGCATGTGTGGTCCTCCCATGTGTACTTACCCATGTAGTGTAAACATAATGCTCATCTTTATTGTGGTCCTCCCACGTATACTTATCCATGTAGTGTAAACATAATGCTAAGTGCGTGTGCGTGTGTGTTCCTCCCATGTATACTTACCTATGTAGTGTAAATATAATGGTCTTCTTTAGTGTGGTCCTCCCACTTATCCTTACCCATGTAGTGTAAACATAATGCTCATCATTATCGTGGTCCTCCGTGCATATTTACCCATGTAGTGTAAATATAATGCTCTTCATTAGTGTGGTCCTCCCACGTATACTTACCCATTTAGTGTAAACATAATGCTCACCTTTATTGTGATCCTCCCACGTATACTTACCCATGTAGTGTAAATATAATGCTCGGTGCGTGTGTGGTCATCCCACGTATACTTACTCACGTAGTGTAAATATAATGCTCAGTGCGTGTGTGGTCCTCGCATGTATAGTTACACATGTAGTGTAAACAATGCTGAGTGCATGTGTGGTCTTCCCAGTGTACTTACCAATCTATTTTTTACAAAGGCCACTCCCTCTCACCACTTGGCTCTAATGTATGTATTTATTTATTTATCCTTCGACTATGTTAGTTCCACTAGGCTAGTGGCATCTTTCAGGGGAGACCAGAGGTGGTATTTCTAATATTGGAGGGAAATGTGGCCTGGGCATTGATGAAATCATTTTGAGAGGTGCTGTGGAATCCTTTACAGCCATCTGAGCTACCAGCAATTAATGCAGATGACTCTTAAGACAATACATTTCTTGTATGCAATAGTTACCTCCTGAAGTACTTTATAATAAAAAAAATGATTTATCCATTGTCTAGGGATAACCTTCGTATACCTTGTAATGACAAAATAGCCTGTTTGTTGTTCATGTTCACCCCTCTGTCCTCCCAGTGAGTACACATTCGGAGCTCTGCTGAGTCACTGCAATATGCCTTAATGTAAAATGGCATATCCGAGTGATTCATGAATATGAAGCCTGAGCTGATGATTTCAAATGTATTTAAACTTTGCTAAGACATAATTAGACATAATTTAAAAACATTGCTTAAAAGTAGATTTAAGTTATATGGCAATGATTTAACCATTAAAAAAATGTTAGTCAGTTTAAAGAGAAATTAAAGGTAAATTAATATAATACAAACAGAAATTGCAATACAAAGTGAGACAAAAGCAGGCTTACGGTATATGTAGAGAGAAAGTCAAGGGAGAGAAACTGATAGAAGTACGCATGATTTATGCATTTAGCACTGTAAACCTACACAAACTCAGCAGAAAACAAGACAACTAGACAGTTACAGCTAGTTAGAGATGAAGGTAATAGGCAGATCCACAGGTAACCCCCACAGTAACACCCACTCCCACTATAGCATGTTATAGAGACTACTGAGGCAGATCCACAGGTAACCCCCACGGTAACCCCCACTCCCACTATAGCATGTTATAAAGACTACTGAGGCAGATCCATAGGTAACCCCCACTCCCACTATAGCATGTTATAGAGACTACTGAGGCAGATCCACAGGTAACCCCCACTCCCACTATAGCATGTTATAGAGACTACTGAGGCAGATCCACAGGTAACCCCCACCCCCACTATAGCATGTTATAGAGACTACTGAGTCAGATCCACAGGTAACCCCCACTCCCACTATAGCATGTTATAGAGACTACTGAGGCAGATCCACAGGTAACCCCCACTCCCACTATAGCATGTTATAGAGACTACTGAGGCAGATCGACAGGTAACCCCCACTCCCACTATAGCATGTTATAGAGACTACTGAGGCAGATCCACAGGAATCCCCCACTCCCACTATAGCATGTTATAGAGACTACTGAGGCAGAGCCCCAGGTAACCCCCACGGTAACACCCACTCCCACTATAGCATGTTATACAGACTACTGAGGCAGATCCACAGGTAACCCCCACTCCCACTATAGCATTTTATAGAGACTACTGAGGCAGATCCACAGGTAACCCCCACCCCCACTATAGCATGTTATAGAGACTACTGAGGCAGATCCACAGGTAACACCCACTCCCGCTATAGCATGTTATAGAGACTACTGAGGCAGATCCACAGGTAACCCCCACTCTCACTATAGCATGTTATAGAGACTACTGAGGCAGATCCACAGGTAAACCCACTCCCACTATAGCATGTTATAGAGACTACTGAGGCAGATCCACAGGTAACCCCTACTCCCACTATAGCATGTTATAGAGACTACTGAGGCAGATCCACAGGTAACCCCCAAGGTAACCCCCACTCCCACTATAGCATGTTATAGAGACTACTGAGGCAGATCCACAGGTAACCCCCACTCCCACTATAGCATGTTATAGAGACTACTGAGGCAGATCTACAGGTAAGCCCACTCCCACTATAGCATGTTATAGAGACTACTGAGGCAGATCCACAGGTAACCCCCACTCCCACTATAGCATGTTATAGAGACTACTGAGACAGATCCACAGGTAACCCCCACTCCCACTATAGCATGTTATAGAGACTACTGAGGCAGATCCACAGGTAACCCCCACTCCCACTATAGCATGTTATAGAGACTACTGAGGCAGATCCACAGGTAAACCCACTCCCACTATAGCATGTTATAGAGACTACTGAGGCAGATCCACAGGTAACCCCCACTCCCACTATAGCATGTTATAGAGACTACAGAGGCAGATCCACAGGTAATCCCCACTCCCACTATAGCATGTTATAGAGACTACTGAGGCAGATCCACAGGTAACCCCCACTCCCACTATAGCATGTTATAGAGACTACTGAGGCAGATCCACAGGTAACCCCCACTCCCACTATAGCATGTTATAGAGACTACTGAGGCAGATCCACAGGTAACCCCCACTCCCACTATAGCATGTTATAGAGACTACTGAGGCAGATCCACAGGACTCCCTCTATAGCATTTTATAGAGACTACTGAGGCAGATCCACAGGTAACCCCCACTCCCACTATAGCATGTTATAGAGACTACTGAGGCAGATCCACAGGTAACCCCCATTCCCACTATAGCATTTTATAGAGACTACTGAGGCAGATCCACAGGTAACACCCACTCCCACTATAGCATGTTATAGAGACTACTGAGGCAGATCCACAGGTAACCCCCACTCCCACTATAGCATGTTATAGAGACTACTGAGGCAGATCCACAGGTAACCCCATGGTAACTCCCACTTCCACTATAGCATGTTACAGACACTACTGAGGCAGATCCACAGGTAACCCCCACTCCCACTATAGCATGTTATAGAGACTACTGAGGCAGATCCACAGGTAACCCCCACTCCCACTATAGCATGTTATAGAGACTACTGAGGCAGATCCACAGGTAACCCCCACTCCCACTATAGCATGTTATAGAGACTACTGAGGCAGATCCACAGGTAACCCCCACTCCCACTATAGCATGTTATAGAGACTACTGAGGCAGATCCCCAGGTAACCCCAGGTAACCCCACTCCCACTATAGCATGTTATAGAGACTACTGAGGCAGATCCACAGGTAACCCCCACTCCCACTATAGCATGTTATAGAGACTACTGAGGCAGATCCACAGGTAACCCCCACTCCCACTATAGCATGTTATAGAGACTACTGAGGCAGATCCACAGGTAACCCCCACTCCCACTATAGCATGTTATAGAGACTACTGAGGCAGATCCACAGGTAACCCCCACTCCCACTATAGCATGTTATAGAGACTACTGAGGCAGATCCACAGGTAACCCCCACTCCCACTATAGCATGTTATAGAGACTACTGAGGCAGATCCACAGGTAACCCCCACTCCCACTATAGCATGTTATAGAGACTACTGAGGCAGATCCACAGGTAACCCCCACTCCCACTATAGCATGTTATAGAGACTACTGAGGCAGATCCACAGGTAACCCCCACTCCCACTATAGCATGTTATAGAGACTACTGAGGCAGATCCACAGGTAACCCCACTCCCACTATAGCATGTTATAGAGACTACTGAGGCAGATCTACAGGTAAGCCCACTCCCACTATAGCATGTTATAGAGACTACTGAGGCAGATCCACAGGTAACCCCCACTCCCACTATAGCATGTTATAGAGACTACTGAGGCAGATCCACAGGTAACCCCCACTCCCACTATAGCATGTTATAGAGACTACTGAGGCAGATCCACAGGTAACCCCCACTCCCACTATAGCATGTTATAGAGACTACTGAGGCAGATCCACAGGTAACCCCCACTCCCACTATAGCATGTTATAGAGACTACTGAGGCAGATCCACAGGTAACCCCCACTCCCACTATAGCATGTTATAGAGACTACTGAGGCAGATCCACAGGTAACCCCCACTCCCACTATAGCATGTTATAGAGACTACTGAGGCAGATCCACAGGTAACCCCCACTCCCACTATAGCATGTTATAGAGACTACTGAGGCAGATCCACAGGTAACCCCCACTCCCACTATAGCATGTTATAGAGACTACTGAGGCAGATAGACAGTTAACCCCCACTCCCACTATAGCATCTTATAGAGACTACTGTGGCAGATCCACAGGTAACCCCCACTCCCACTATAACATGTTATAGAGACTACTGAGTCAGATCCACAGGTAACCCCCACTCCCACTATAGCATGTTATAGAGACTACTGAGGCAGATCCACAGGTAACCCCTACTCCCACTATAGCATGTTATAGAGACTACTGATGCAGATCCACAGGTAACTCCCACTCCCACTATAGCATGTTATAGAGACTACTGAGGCAGATCCACAGGTAACCCCCACTCCCACAATAGCATGTTATAGAGACTTCTGAGGCAGATCCACAGGTAACCCCCACTCCCACTATAGCTTGTTATAGAGACTACTGAGGCATATACACAGGTAACCCACACTCCCACTATAGCATGTTATAGAGACTACTGAGGCAGATCCACAGGTAACCCCCACTCCCACTATAGCATGTTATAGAGACTACTGAGGCAGATCCACAGGTAACCCCCACTCCCACTATAGCATGTTATAGAGACTACTGAGGCAGATCCACAGGTAACACCCACTCCCACTATAGCATGTTATAGAGACTACTGAGGCAGATCAACAGGTAACCCCCACTCCCACTAGAGCATGTTATAGAGACTACTGAGGCAGATCCACAGGAATCCCCCACTCCCACTATAGCATGTTATAGAGACTACTGAGGCAGATCCACAGGTAACCCCCACGGTGACACCCACTCCCACTATAGCATGTTATACAGACTACTGAAGCAGATACACAGGTAACCCCCACTCCCACTATAGAATTTTATAGAGACTACTGAGGCAGATCCACAGGTAACCCCCACTGCCACTATAGCATGTTATAGAGACTACTGAGGCAGATCCACAGGTAACCCCCACTCCCACTATAGCATGTTATAGAGACTACTGAGGCAGATCCACAGGTAACCCCCACTCTCACTATAGCATGTTATAAAGACTACTGAGGCAGATCCACAGGTAAACCCACTCCCACTATAGCATGTTATAGAGACTACTGAGGCAGATCCACAGGTAACCCCCACTCCCACTATAGCATGTTATAGAGACTACTGAGGCAGATCCACAGGTAACCCCCACTCCCACTATAGCATGTTATAGAGACTACTGAGGCAGATCCACAGGTAACCCACACTCCCACTATAGCATGTTATACAGACTACTGAGGCGGATCCACAGGTAGCATGTTATAGAGACTACTGAGGCAGATCCATAGGTACCCCCCACACCCACTATAGCATGCTATAGAGACTACTGAGGCAGATCCACAGGCAACCCCCACTCCCACTATAGCATGTTATACAGACTACTGAGGCAGATCCACAGGTAACCCCCACTCCCACTATAGCATTTTATAGAGACTACTGAGGCAGATCCACAGGTAACCCCCACTCCCACTATAGCATGTTATAGAGACTACTGAGGCAGATCCACAGGTAACCCCCACTCCCACTATAGCATGTTATAGAGACTACTGAGGCAGATCCACAGGTAACCCCCACTCTCACTATAGCATGTTATAGAGACTAATGAGGCAGATCCACAGGAAAACCCACTCCCACTATAGCATGTTATAGAGAGTACTGAGGCAGATCCACAGGTAACCCCCACTCCCACTATAGCATGTTATAGAGACTACTGAGGCAGATCCACAGGTAACCCCCACTCCCACTATAGCATGTTATAGAGACTACTGAGGCAGATCCACAGGTAACCCCCACTCCCACTATAGCATGTTATAGAGACTACTGAGGCAGATCCACAGGTAACCCCCATGGTAACACCCACTCCCACTATAGCATGTTATAGAGACTACTGAGGCAGATCCACAGGTAACCCGCACTCCCACTATAGCATGTTATAGAGACTACTGAGGCAGATCCACAGGTAACCCCCACTCCCACTATAGCATGTTATAGAGACTACTGAGGCAGATCCACAGGTAACCCCCACGGTAACACCCACTCCCACTATAGCATGTTATACAGACTACTGAGGCAGATCCACAGGTAACCCCCACTCCCACTATAGCATGTTATAGAGATTACTGAGGCAGATCCACAGGTAACCCCCACTCCAACTATAGCATGTTATAGAGACTACTGAGGCAGATCCACAGGTAACCCCCACTCCCACTATAGCATGTTATAGAGACTACTGAGGCAGATCCACAGGTAAACCCCACTCCCACTATAGCATGTTATAGAGACTACTGAGGCAGATCCACAGGTAACCCCCACTCCCACTATAGCATGTTATAGAGACTACTGAGGCAGATCCACAGGTAACCCCCACTCCCACTATAGCATGTTATAGAGACTACTGAAGCAGATCCACAGGTAACCCCCACTCTCACTATAGCATGTTATAGAGACTACTGAGGCAGATCCACAGGTAAACCCACTCCCACTATAGCATGTTATAGAGACTACTGAGGCAGATCCACAGGTAACCCGCACTCCCACTATAGCATGTTATAGAGACTACTGAGGCAGATCCACAGGTAACCCCCAGGGTAACCCCCACTCCCACTATAGCATGTTATAGAGACTACTGAGGCAGATCCACAGGTAACCCCCACTCCCACTACAGCATGTTATAGAGACTACTGAGGCAGATCTACAGGTAACCCCCACTCCCACTATAGCATGTTATAGAGACTACTGAGGCAGATCCACAGGTAACCCCCACTCCCACTATAGCATGTTATAGAGACTACTGAGACAGATCCACAAGTAACCCCCACTCCCACTATAGCATGTTATAGAGACTACTGAGGCAGATTCACAGGTAACCCCTACTCCCACTATAGCATGTTACAGAGACTAATGAGGCAGATCCACAGGTAACCTCCACTCCCACTATAGCATGTTATAGAGACTACTGAGGCAGATCCACAGGTAACCCCCACTCCCACTATAGCATGTTATAGAGACTATTGAGGCAGATCCACAGGTAACCTCCACTCCCACTATAGCATGTTATAGAGATGACTGAGGCAGATCCACAGGTAACCCCCACTCCCACAATAGCATGTTATAGAGACTGCTGAGGCAGATCCACAGGTACCCCCCACACCCACTATAGCATGCTATAGAGACTACTGAGGCAGATCCACAGGTAACCCCCACTCCCACTATAGCATGTTATAGAGACTACTGAGGCAGATCCACAGGTAACCCCCACGGTAACACCCACTCCCACTATAGCATGTTATACAGACTACTGAGGCAGATCCACAGGTAACCCCCACTCCCAGTATAGCATTTTATGGAGACTACTGAGCAGATCTACAGGTAACCCCCACTCCCACTATAGCATGTTATAGAGACTCCTGAGGCAGATCCACAGGTAACCTCCACTCTCACTATAGCATGTTATAGAGACTACTGAGGCATATCCACAGGTAAACCCACTCCCACTATAGCATGTTATAGAGACTACTGAGGCAGATCCACAGGTCACCCCCACTCCCACTATAGCATGTTATAGAGACTACTGAGGCAGATCCACAGGTAACCCCATGGTAACTCCCACTCCCACTATAGCATGTTATAGAGACTACTGAGGCAGATCCACAGGTAACCCCCACTCCCACTATAGCATGTTATAGAGACTACTGAGGCAGATCTACAGGTAACCCCCACTCCCACTATAGCATGTTATAGAGACTACTGAGGCAGATCCACAGGTAATCCCCACGGTAACACCCACTCCCACTATAGCATGTTATACAGACAACTGAGGCAGATCAACAGGTAACACCCACTCCCACTATAGCATGTTATAGAGACAACTGAGGCAGATCCACAGGTAACCACCACTCCCACTATAGCATGTTGTAGAGACTACTGAGGCAGATCCACAGGTAACCCCCACTCCCACTATAGCATGTTATAGAGACTACTGAGGCAGATCCACAGGTATCCCCCACTCCCACTATGGCATGTTATAGAGACTACTGAGGCAGATCCACAGGTAACCCCCACTCCCACTATAGCATGTTATAGAGACTACTGAGGCAGATCCACAGGTAACCCCACTCCCACTATAGCATGTTATAGAGACTACTGAGGCAGATCCACATTAACCCCCACTCCCACTATAGCATGTTATAGAGACTACTGAGGCAGATCCACAGGTAACCCCCACGGTAACACCCACTCCCACTAAAGCATGTTATAGAGACTACTGAGGCAGATCCACAGGTAACCCCCACTCCCACTATAGCATGTTATAGAGACTACTGAGGCAGATCCACAGGTAACCCCCACTCCCACTATAGCATGTTATAGAGACTACTGAGGCAGATCCACAGGTAACCCCCACTCCCACTATAGCATGTTATAGAGATTACTGAGGCAGATCCACAGGTAAACCCCACTCCCACTATAGCATGTTATAGAGACTACTGAGGCAGATCCACAGGTAACCCCCACTCCCACTATAGCATGTTATACAGACGACTGAGGCAGATCCACAGGTAACCCACACTCCCACTATAGCATTTTATAGAGACTACTGAGGCAGATCCACAGGTAACCCCCACTCCCACTATAGCATGTTATAGAGTCTACTGAGGCAGATCCACAGGTAACCCCCACTCCCAATATAGCATGTTATAGAGACTACTGAGGCAGATGCACAGGTAACACCCACTCTCACTATAGCATGTTATATAGACTACTGAGGCAGATCCACAGGTAAACCCACTCCCACTATAGCATGTTATAGAGACTACTGAGGCAGATCCACAGGTATCCCCCACTCCCACTATAGCATGTTATAGAGACTACTGAGGCAGATCCACAGGTAAACCCCATGGTAACCCCCGCTCCCACTATAGCATGTTATAGAGACTACTGAGGCAGATCCACAGGTAACCCCCACTCACACTATAGCATGTTATAGAGACTACTGAGGCAGATCTACAGGTAACCCCCACTCCCACTATAGCATGTTATAGAGACTACTGAGGCAGATCCACAGGTAACCCCCACTCCCACTATAGCATGTTATAGAGACTACTGAGGCAGATCCACAGGTAACCCCCACGGTAACACCCACTCCCACTATAGCATGTTATACAGACTACTGAGGCAGATCCACAGGTAACACCCACTCCCACTATAGCATGTTATAGAGACTACTGAGGCAGATCCACAGGTAAACCCCACTCCCACTTTAGCATGTTATAGAGACTACTAAGGCAGATCCACAGGTAACCCCCACTCCCACTATAGCATGTTATAGAGACTACTGAGGCAGATCCACAGGTAACCCCCACTCCCACTATAGCATGTTATAGAGACTACTGAGGCAGATCCACAGGTAACCCCCACTCCCACTATAGCATGTTATAGAGACTACTGAGGCAGATCCACAGGTAACCCCCACTCCCACTATAGCATGTTATAGAGACTACTGAGGCAGATCCACATTTAACCCCCACTCCCACTATAGCATGTTATAGAGACTGCTGAGGCAGATCCACAGGTAACCCCCATGGTAACACCCACTCCCACTATAGCATGTTATAGAGACTACTGAGGCTGATCCACAGGTAACCCCCACTCCCACTATAGCATGTTATAGAGACTACTGAGGCAGATCCACAGGTAACCACCACTCCCACTATAGCATGTTATAGAGACTACTGAGGCAGATCCACAGGGAACCCCCACTCCCACTATAGCATGTTATAGAGACTACTGAGGCAGAGCCACAGGTAACCCCCACTCCAACTATAGCATGTTATAGAGACTACTGAGGCAGATCCACAGGTAACCCCCATGGTAACACCCACTCCCACTATAGCATGTTATACAGACTACTGAGGCAGATCTACAGGTAACCCCCACTCCCACTATAGCATGTTATAAAGACTACTGAGGCAGATCCACAGTTAACCCCCACTCCCACTATAGCATGGTATAGAGACTACTGAGGCAGATCCACAGTAACCCCCACTCCCACTATAGCATGTTATAGAGACTACTGAGGCAGATCCACAGGTAACCCCCATGGTAACCCCCACTCCCACTATAGCATGTTATAGAGACTACTGAGGCAGATCCACAGGTAACCCCCACTCCCACTATAGCATGTTATAGAGACTACTGAGGCAGATCCACAGGTAACCCCCACTCCCACTATAGCATGTTGTAGAGACTACTGAGGCAGATCCACAGGTAACCCCCACTCCCGCTATAGCATGTTATAGAGACTACTGAGGCAGTTCCACAGGTAACCCCCACTCCCACTGTAGCATGTTATAGAGACTACTGAGGCAGATCCACAGGTAACCCCCACTCCCACTATAGCATGTTATAGAGACTGCTGAGGCAGATCCACAGGTAACCCCCACTCCCACTATAGCATGCTATAGAGACTACTGAGGCAGATCCACCGGTAACCCCCACTCCCACTGTAGCATGTTATAGAGACTACTGAGGCAGATCCACAGGTAACCCCCACTCCCACTATAGCATGTTATAGAGACTACTGAGGCAGATCCACAGGTAACCCCCACTCCCACTATAGCATGTTATAGAGACTACTGATGACACTGTGCACACCTAAGGACAGCAACATAGAAGCTGGTGGTGCCAAATGAGTGTGACATATGTTATAATATTACTGCACACAACTACCCTCAAAACTAAACGGCCTTTGTTTTTTGAGCTGGATGGAAAATATACCAATAGTGAAATTATTTTATTTTAAAAGTGCAAGTAAACTATAAAGCCATTATGTCACAATGTCAGAATGTGCAACATAGGAGTTTTATGAGCAGGACACTTCTTGTATTGATGGTACTGAAACATTACATTACATAACGATTTTATGCCTCACAATAACATGAAAAACGTGTTCATGAATCCTCCACCAGTTATGGGGAATAAAAGTTACGGGTGCTTATAGGATCACAGGAAATCCACTGCAGTTGGTCACAAGCCCCTTTACTCTTTGCCAATATCCACTCTCATGTTGTATCCCTTTTTTCAACAATGGCAAAGCAGCTCTATCCTGGAATGAATGTATAGATGCCCATCCAGTCATCCATATTTAATTTGAAGGATGCTAGGGTGGCACTTTGTTTAACGTGCAGGTTTTGACACACAAGTATTTATTTATAAATGCTGGAACTCAGATAGTTATAGCAAGTGACCTGACAATATTTAACAGCAAATAGTATAGAGAATAAAGTGAGTAGCTGAAGGCTAGTGTCAAGTGACCAGGCGTTTTAATTACTGACCACTATATAAGGCATGTATACACAGAAGGATGCCCTTGTAGCCTGTGCTGTTACTCAGGTCACTGCTTAAATGGCTTTCTTAGCTGATGGTGCAGGTGGGTTGGCGGGAAAAAATATGAAGGGTGAAGTAAGTACAAAACAAACAATTTCTGGGAGTCCCTTATGCTGGATTTGCTCACCTCTGATTTTGTTGGTTCATGACATGAAGCTCAAGTGATCAAATTCATGAATTTAGGCATATGCAAATCCAGCAGAACCCATGGCCAGACATTCATTGCCTCATTTACACAGACAACCCTCTCATCCTACCTCCAAACACATCCACTTGTGGGAGATGCAACTACATAGCCAAACTTGAGGCTTCGCTCTCTCTATCCAAGACTGGGTCAGCCAGTCAAGAGGAGGAGGTCAACACACATCACATCACAGACAACACATAGCCTCCCTGTTAGCACACCACCACCATCATATAGCAACACAAAACACATGACCATTTTCACAGAGGCTCTCTTAAAAAAATCTTCCCAAACACCAGAGACCTCCGAGGCACAAAAGCAAGCAACCATCCCATCCAAGCGTAACCCACAAGATGCATAGCCCTCACAACCTGTGTGCCACTCAAGCTAAGCCCCTAAGGCAGAACAGTGTACCAAACACATTAGTCATAGGTGACTCAGTTGTAAGGCACACTGACGTCCCACTCACTAGGCTGAATAAGAAGAAAGTCATGGTCAGCTGCCTGTCAGGTGCCAGGATTTGCCACATAACGCATGCACTTTGGTCTGTCCACACCAGGTATAGCTATGACTCCATCATCATACATGTTGGTGTGAATGACCCAAGACGTACCTCCCTGGACTACATGAAAAGAGACATGGCAGGTATGACACTAGCTTTGAGTAGCATCCTACTGACACCAAGAATGATACCACAGTGCAAGCAGAAAATGATTGACTTCAACAATTGGTTAAGTTTCTGGTGTAATTCACAGGGGATCCAGTGTCTGCTTAGGATGACATGGTAGACAGACCTTGTTTTTTGCCAGATACGGCCTAAATCTGTCACCCCCTGGGATTCTGGATACTGGCCAAGGCCCTTGCCACCCCTATAGTGCCTTTTTTAGGCAATGCCCTGAAGACAAATTTACCACCATAACATCTGCTAATAAGTGCATCCTAAGGGTTATGCTACTGAACGCTAGAAGTCTAAACCTCAAAATGCACTCGCTCGGGGCACCCCTCAAACTGGAGAACATAGACATCTGTGCAGTAACAGAGACCCGGTTCAAGGCTCATGAGAGCCCCCCTGCACTACCAGGTTACAATGCATATCACACCTTTCATTCCCCAAATCTGAACCATAGCCCTAAGGTATGTGATGACCGAACTCCCAAAGTCGGAGGTGTATCCATCTTCATAAAAGATGCACACATCTCCAGACTTGTTGCTCAACATAACGCATCAGAAATACTTCAGGTACAGTTATTACTGGACAAAACTGGTCCATGTTGTAGCCTGCTGCAGATCCCCCACAATGTCCCAGTACTTCCACTCTGCATTCCTGGTTACTCTGGAAAACCTCAAGGTCCAGCCTAATACCCTTATTCTGGGAGACTTTAACTACCCCTCTATTAGTTGGTACAACTACTCCTGCTCCAACTTTTTTGCCCAACGTTTCGTGGAATTCATCAACTCCAATGCTGTGGACCAACTCATCCTCACCCCCACTAGGGGAAACAACATTCTTGACCTAGTCATTACAAACATGGGGGGCCGCTGCTCTACTCCTTTGATAAACCCTCCCTGGTCAGATCCAACCACAGGTTAATCACCATTGATATCCAAATCCTGCCCCACCCCCCAAAATAGGAAACCACAGTGAAAAACTTCTCCAAAGCTAATTTTGAGCTTCTAAGGACAGAAGTTGCAAGCTTCACATCATCCATAGAAATGGGGAATGGGAGTATGGCTGCTGAATCATACACCAAGGCACTGTATGAGCACTTACACAATTGCATAGATAGGGCCATACCAAACGGAACCAAGATGCTCTCCTCTAAAAAAAAAAAAAAAAAAAACTGTTGCAGAAAAGGGTAAAGTCTGATGACTGGAAAAATTCCCTTGGAAAACTCAGTAAAATACTGAGATCCCTCATCAAATCCACCAAAGCTAGTTGCGAAAACAAAATTGCTACAGATACTAAGGACAACCACAAGGCATTCTTTAGTTATGTCAAGAATTTGCATAGTAATACGCAGGTTTGCTTGCTACAGCACATATTGCCAATATCTTGACAGACAGGTTTGGTGTGAATTTTATTCCCCCCAAAGGGCCCATCCACATACCCGAGGAATACCAACTCCCTATTATCACGACTGCACCAGTAGAAACTGCACTGAGCAAAGCTAAGAATACAGTTTCCATGGGACCAGATAATATATCAGGTTGTGTCCTACATGATTTACAAAAAGAACTGGCACCACACCTGAGTGCCCTGTTCAACTACAGCCTCAGTTAGGGCTTTGTCCTCACTGAATGGCGCACTGCTACAGTCATCCCACTCCACAAAAGGAGTGCGTCTACTGACCCTGGGAACTACCGCCCTATCTGCCTGACGAGCGTGATCCTGTAAGGCTATGGAACGTATTATTACGGATCTTATAAATAAGGATATAGGGAACCTTCAAACCCTGGACCCCATGCAGTTTGGGTTTGTGAAAGGCAGATCATGTCTGCTCAGTCTGATAGACTTCATCAAAGCTGTCACCAGAGCGTTGGATGATGGCAAGGCTATCCACACAGCCTACCTCGATCTAGACAAAGCCTTTGACAACATCCCACACTCTGGAGTCATTGATAGGCTCACTAATATGAGCATTAACCCATACATCACTAGATAGGTTGCTAACTGGCTCACTGACAGAACCCACACGGTGAAAAAAGCTGACTCCAAATCTGACTACCGGGAAGTTACAAGTGGAGTCCTACAGGGATCGGTTCTGGATCCTCTCCTGTTTGGTATTTGCTTCTCTAAAGTTCAAGCCAACACCAAGGGACTCTGCTTAATCAAATTCATGGATGACTGCAAACTGGGAACTATTATTGATTCTCATGCTGATGTGGACATCCTACAAAACTGGTGCCAAAACTATGGCCTTGGGCTCAACGCCAGAAAATGTATAGTCATTCTCTTTGAGAAAAACACGATGTCCACAAACTGCCATATCGAAGGGAACCCATTTAACCCTGAAGGTGTTATAAGGGATCTAGGGACACAGGTAGATAACAATCTCTCCTTAAACAACCATGTCGCCACTGTAGTTAGGAAGTCCTGTGTGGCACATCTCATCACAAACAATTTCTTATCCAGGAAAAAAGAAGTCATTATCTCTCTCTACTCTGCCCTCATCAGTCCCATTATAGAGTGCCATGCCCCATTTGGCATGTACCTCACTAGACACCTCCAGCAACTGGAAATGCCACAGACGTTCTTCACTAAGAGGATCTTAGGACTCAGTCGTGCCTTATACAGATAGACTTAAAAAAACGTAAACTTTACTCCATTTTATATCGCCTACTTAGAGGTGATCTCTGCTTGACATGCTTCATCTGAAAAAATCCCATTCCCTCCGTGCTACTTGTTCCAAAGACCCCAACCTTATCACCACATTAAACAGAACTTGCTGGAGGGATAGGCTCCTAACCCAGAGACTTCCAATACTCTTCAATAGAAATCTTTGAGTGGATGGGAAATAGGAAATTCACCCTGTGGATCAGTTCAATCACATTGCTAGATAGGGGCAAAGGGAACTAACGTCTGGTAAGCCAGATGACTGGGAACACTATTGGGTTAGGCTTGCACTGGCTCAAGGGCCATTAGCCTAGTACTTGCCTATGAACCTATGAACGTGCCTATTAATGTTGTTATAGCACAGTACAAATAAGTACTCACTCAAAGTACAAAATTATGTTTTAATAATATTATCTAAAAGTCCAATGGTTATATTTTAAATGATATTTTACTTTTAGGATAGTGTTTTGCTATATAAAATGTAGTCGGTGTATTTTAATAGAATCATACTGAAATGTGTGGTAAAGGTACATAAAAACAAATCTCGTACAAAGTAAAACTTTTCCTGAATTACTTGCATGGTGTGTAATTTAATAATATGCTGCAGTATAACTATAAACTTCCTGAGTAACAAATGTGCCATTTCATTCTTAATCTAAGAAACACTGGGACTGTCTAAGCAAATGACTGAACATATCTGACAGAGAAAATGCTGCTAGGAAATAGCGGTGTTTATTTTATTTATTTATTTATCGATATGTGATTACTAGGAAAGTCTGACAGGGTAGGAGCCCATTTTCAGCAGAGGCCTAGGCATTAAAGCTCCAAAGTATTACAAAACACTTTAAGAATAAGAATTTAACAGTCTTTACAAAAATACAAAAAGTGCAGTTACCAAATTAGACATAATATGAAAACATTGCGTAAGAGAAGTCACATGGCAATGATTTAACAGTTAAAGAAACGTTAGTCCATTTAAACAGAAATTAAGTTAATATAATACAAACAGGAATTGCAATACAAAGTGAGATAAAAGCAGGCTTATGGTATATTGAGACAGAATGTCAAGGGAAAGAAACTGATAGAAGTACAGATGTGAGCGAAGAAGGGAGAGTAAGGTGATGTAAGGTATGAGTAGGTATTTGTTCACTTTTAGGGATATAGTTTATCCTAGTGTTGAGCAAGAACATAGCCAGATTATGGCTAGAAAGACTTTCAGAGTGGTTTTGAAGGATGGGAGGGAGGATATTGACCTGATGAACAGAGATAAGAAGTTTTAGGCCTTAGCAGCATGGTATGAGTACAGACAATGGCCAGCTGATTTGATAGGTTTGTGCACAGACAGAAGTTTTTGGTCTTCAACTTGTAATAACTGACTGGGAACATAGTTGTGTAGATTTTTTTTTATTGGTGGACAAACAGATGGATTCTGGATAATTTTATAGATGATAAGAAGTTGTGTATACATTAGTTGATGGGATAGTTTTAAACAATTTAGGCTTTTTAATGCTATACAGTGGTGGGCTCAAAAGTGGTATTTGATTGTTCAAGGTTTGATTTTCTTTATACCTGAAGGTTAGTCAGGATGGGAGCACCATAAAGACGTGTGGGGAGGTGATAAGTAGTGCCAAGTGTAGTTTTAGCTGCATCGATGAGAACGTTTTTGGCTGTGCAACGCATCAATTGTTTTTGATGAGGTTTTCTTATGTAGTTTTGTACATGCAGGTTGAATATTAGATCATCATCCACTATCATCCCTGATAATTTACTATGAGAAGTAACTTCAAGGGTTGTGTTATCAAGAGAGAACTTTAAATGTTTTTTTCATGGATGAGGGATTTGGGGAGACAAGTAGACGTTTATTTATTTTTAGGGTTGAGCATGAGGTATGAGTTACAAAGCCATGTTTTAGCTGCTGTTAAAGGTTCTTGAGTGATTTTTTGGAGGTGTGCCATGTTGTCAGATGTGCAAATGAGTGTGGAGTCAACTGTGTACTGTATTAGGGTGGCCTGTCGTTTTGATGTGTGGAGGGTGTTGGTGAGAATGTTAAAGAGGAAGGGACCAAGGATAGAGCCTTGTGGTACATTGGTGGTGACTGGGAGGGTTTATATTAAATTCTCAAAAGCCGACAATGTCAAATCTTTTGTAGTGTATTTTTTGTTGTTATAATATTATACAGGTAACTAGAATTCTATTTTCGATTTAAAATGCAAAGGTTTTTCAAGAATTGCGCTATACAGCACTTCCTATTTTTAAAATAATGTTGGTATTTTGCTATTTTTATTGCAATATGTGTTTGTTTCCTGCAGAGGTTTTTTACAGAAGGGTTTTTATGTGCTAGAGGTTTATGTTGGGTGTCTTACTAACGCGTGTTGAGCATTGTGGTTAATTAGTTAATTGGCTGTTTGTTTGATTGTTATAAATACTTGACTTAACTTGCTTGAATTTTGTCTGAGGAAGTAGAGACATTGTTCCCTCCGAAAGTGCTCATAAACCTGTGTTTAAGTCAACAAATTTCCTTGTGACTGCTCTTCTACAACCTCGCTTTTTTGTTTTTATATAATATCGAATCTGACACTGTCGACATGAGAATAGCGAAACTGCAGAACATCGAAGAGGTAATGGAGATTTCCATTGACTTCAATGTAGTGCGGTCTTGGAGTTGGTATATTTAAGTAGCAGGGAGAGTGGGGGGTGCAAGGGGCTTGCCCCCTGCCTACACCATTTAGATTTTTTTTTTTTGTTTTGTTTTTTGGAACATTCCATGTTTTAACAGTTTGATCACTAAGGGTCGACCTTTCCACATTTTGTGTTACCTTTAGCTCTATTTGAAAGGCCGTGTGCATTTTCATTATGCTCAAACATGTTTTTAAGGGACCTATCCTTCCTAAATACAATACTGGGGGGAGACTTTCCAACTTTTGTCCCTACATTAAAGTCAAAAGCCAGGATTTCCAAGTTATTAACAACTGCCTGGGTAATACCCCCAGAATCCAGGTTAAAAGTAGTTATAAACCTGAATCCCGCTTCATTTCCCCCGAGTCTGTGATTAACAACCAGTTCACTTTGCGGCCTATGAGGCCCACCCAAAATTGGTACATAAATACTTTTGTACCTTTTACCTATCACTTCCTTGGATTATTCTTCCAACAAATCCAGGGGATAGACCCTTTTAACAAACATGTTGACTATAAAACTAATTTCATCATGAAAATGCTCATCATGACTAACCATCCTGGCAGCCCTTACCAGTTGGCCTTTGATAATTGCTCTTTTTTGATGTAAAGGGTGCCAACTTTTAAATTCCAAATAGGAATTTGAAAAAGTCTTATATCTTAGAATATAAGAGACCATTAATCTTATCAACATTCAACTCTATGTCTAAATATGTGATTTGCTCTTCACTAAAACAGTAGATGAATTTTAAGAACTCCACTGTGTTGTTAATGTAACAAAAAAAAATTAATCTAATTCTTTTTGACTACCCTCCACAACAAAAAAAGATCATCCGGGAATCTAGTATAATGTTTTGTCCAATAACTACTTTTCATTAAAAATTCCTGTTCCCAATATGACATTACAAAATGTGCAAATATGGGAGCACAGGCAGCCACCATGGCTACCCCAGTGGCTTGTTTAAAATATTGCCCTTCAAAATGTATACAATTATTGTTTAATACCAATTCAATCAGGGCAATAATCTTATTAATGGTGTCCTGGTCATACATTCTAGTTTTTGTTAACTGAACCTCCAACCATATTATACCTTGAAAATGTGGTATAATACTGAACAAATTAACAACATCCACAGTCACCATGATCAACCCAGGCTCCCATTTTATTTAATTTAATTTCTTTAAGAAATGCCACAAATCTTTTGTAATATATTCAAATAGTTGTAAGCCTTTCTGTAAACAGTGATCAATATACTTGCTCATATAGCAAGTTTTTGATCTATTACAATGCACAATAGGCCTTAAACGTAAATTAGTAAGGCCCTTGTGTATCTTCAGTATTCTGAAAATATTATGAATCATGGGATAGTCATTTTTTATATAATTATATTCATCAAGGCTGATTTGGCCTTGGAACAACATATCATCCAACGCTAGGCCTATCTTTCTATAAGCAATGTGTATCTCATTTAAGGAGCTTTCCTCATATGTACTATCCATAAGCAGCACATTCATTTTGTTTAAATATTCCACCCTATTCATTACAACCACTCCACTACCTTTATCGGGTTTCATTATGCGCACTGTTTTGTCTTTAACAAAATCATTTAATAAGGCTAATTCACCACCGTTCACATTACAATCATTCTCCCCGTGGGACTGTTTAAAGTGCTGCCTTGTTTGCTTTTCACGCATTCTTTCATAAACCCGAATGGAATTATTCAAAGGGGGATTAAAAGTACTTGGTTTTCTTAATAAAACACTTGCATTGTCATTTCCATTCGCATTTAATTCATTACCCCCTTCACCAAACCATACTTTAAGGTTCAATTCACGGGTAAAACATTTTAAATCAATTAAAGCATTTACAATATTTCCCCTTCTTGCAGGCACAAAGGTGAACCCCTTGGCCAAAAAATCAGCGTGTGCTGTTTGTACTACCTTAGTGGAATAGTTATATATTTTACCATCCTTATTACTGTTATTGACTGTTTTACGTATTTCACCCAGTGCAGCAGTACCACTTCTCTCATTGTTTACATTTAGTAATGGGCCATCAGTTTTATTATTAGAATTCCTTAAAAGGTTAAAATCATCCACTAAAACATTTGTAACAATCTCATTTTCCACATTTAAATTAGTACCATTAACCATTTCCGCCCCAGAAAAGGCCACCAAACCTTCATGTAATGGTGTAAATACAGTATTAATATTTTGACCTGCAAATGGGCAAATAATTCTGTCATAATTTAAGTGCTTAATACACTCAAATTCATCACCCTTTTTGCCTTCAGGTGAAACACTAAGATGCAAGCAACTATTCATATTTCCTGGATTAAATAAGGCAGTTAATATTCCATGTATTTTAAAATTAAAACATATTATGGGCTAGATGGTTCGAAGTGTCCTATAAGGCACAATTAAATTAAATATGAGATGTCTTTTAATGTTTTAAATGTTTTACAATGTTAGTCAAACACAATATGAGTGAGTTTCATTTATTTATTTATTTACTTATTTTTTGATAAATTATGTAGTGTGTTTTTAAGGTGTAATTAAGTGATTCATGTGACATCATTAAGCAAGGGTATTTAAGGGCTGGGTTTGTAATGAAATTTGTTCTGATAAAGTCTCTTGAAGGAGAAGAAAGCACTTAACCATTACCAATAAAGTTTGGCATTTATTTGCAACTCATTTTGTCTCACCTGATTTGGAGCTGTGAGCTGTTGTGGTTTGAAGGTTCTGAAGTTTCAATTTGTGGTGGAACTGGGAAAACTACTCATGCACCAATGCACTTGCCCAATGCTTCCTGGAATTTATCAATTCCATTGCCCTGGACCAGCTCATTCTTACCCCCACTGGAGGAAGCAACATCCTTGGCCTAGTTTTTACTAACATGGTCAACCGTTGCTATACACCAATAGTCAGTTCCTCCCTGGTTAGATCTGACCACAAACTAATAACCATGGAAATCCACATCTCAACACCCCCCCACACACACACACACAAAGGTATCCACCATGAAAATTATTTATTTATTTATTTTTATGTTTTATTTTACATTTGTTGACCGGGCTAGTCTGGCTGAATACATGTCCATTTTCAGCAGAGGCCCGAGGAGAAAAGCTCCACTATATACTAGTAAATAACATAAAAAAACAGCACAGTAAGATACAAATTATATGCATCTAGAGAACAATTCCTATGTAGCATAGTAACAGTACAGAAGCACTTTAACAAAAATATAAAATAAAGTGAGGATTCCTCTTCTCATATTTTATGCAAAAGCAGGAGTAGAAACACTGAAGGAAAGTGAAAACAGTAAGTCACACAAGAGTGTGTACAATATTTATAGTGTTAACAATTAGGATAAATATTGTGTGTACAATATTTACAGGGTTAACAATTAGGATACATATTGTGTGTACAATATTTACAGTGTTAATTAGGATACATATTGTGTGTACAATATTTACAGTGTTAACAATTAGGATAAATATTGTGTGTACAATATTTACAGTGTTAATTAGGATACATATTGTGTTTACAATATTTACAGTGTTAATTAGGATACATATTGTGTGTACAATATTTACAGTGTTAACAATTAGGATACATATTGTGTGTACAATATTTACAGTGTTAATTAGGATACATATTGTGTGTACAACATTTACAGTGTTAATTAGGATACATATTGTGTGTACAATATTTACAGTGTTAACAATTAGGATACATATTGTGTGTACAATATTTACAGTGTTAACAATTAGGATACATATTGTGTGTACAATATTTACAGTGTTAACAATTAGGATACATATTGTGTGTACAATATTTTACAGTGTTAACAATTAGGATACATATTGTGTGTACAATATTTACAGTGTTAACAATTAGGATACATATTGTGTGTACAATATTTACAGTGTTAATTGGGATACATATTGTGTGTACAATATTTACAGTGTTAACAATTAGGATACATATTGTGTGTACAATATTTACAGTGTTAACAATTAGGATACATATTGTGTGTACAATATAGTGTTAACAATTAGGATAAATATTTTGTGCCAGGGCACAAGTTTTAAGAAATAGATTTGCACAGCAGGGAGCAACATGTAGGTTTAAATAAGAGGAGAGATGACAGGTTGCAGTAGTGTATTAAGTAAAAGAGAAAATGGCGTTATAGGAAAAGTAGTATCCAAGTGGATACTAGGTGAGCTACCGAGGAAGGGTAGCACTAGTGATAGAGACGAGTAGAAGAGTAGTGGAGAGAACAGTAACAAGAGTTGGATGCTGAGCTCAGTCAGGATTAGAGCAAGGGCATAGCCAGTTAGATTTGAAATAGTTCCTTAGTTGTTTCTTGAAAAGTTGTGATGAGCCTAAAGTAGTCAGTTCTATGGGAAGTTTATTCCAGTATGAGCCAACAACATTTGTGAACAAGGAGTCACCAGATTTATTGTGTGATTTGAGAGTAGCTACTAGTAGTTTGTTAGCTGAGCGAAGGGAAGTAAGATTCCTGTAAGGGGCCACAAGGTTATTAAGTATTGGTGTATTAGTAGGGTAGTGGAGAATTTTATAGGTGATAACTAACTGATGTAGGAGAATAAGATTTTGAAGTTCAAGCCAGTCAAGCTTTTTGAAATTAACACAGTGATGGGTACGAAATGGGGAACCTGCGGCAAACCTGGCTATGCTATGGTAAGTTGTGGCAAGTTTCTGAAGGTTAGATTTTGAAAGGTTGATAAAAGATGGAGAGGCATACAATAATGTAGAGATGAGATGAGTTTGGGCTAGAGACACCCTGCTGGTTGCTGTTAGAAAGGGCTCAAGTCTATAGATGGCACCTATCTTTTTATTAACAGCTTTGATGGTTAGGTCAATGTGGCAATCAAAGTTTAGTTGATTATCTAGTGTAAAGCCTAGTAGTTTAGTGGAACAATCAGGTGTAATGATTGTGCCATTGTCAGACACAATAGAAAAGGAGAAAGGGGCAGATTTAAGGGTTGGAGAGAAGAGTAATAGTTTGTTTTTTGGGGGATTGAGGAGGAGACAGATATGTTGGAACCATTTTTCTGCAGCCGTAAAGACTTTTTGGGTGGAAGAATGAAGTTCAGCTGGAGATACAGCAGAACAGATGAGAGTTGAATCATCTGCATACTGAATACATGTGGATGTTGGGAGTGAAGTAGACAGGTTATTTATAAATATGAAGAAGAGAAGGGGACCTAAGATGGATCCCTGAGGGACACTGATAGTGACTGGGAGCTGAGATGATAGATGGATGGCCCAAAGCACTGCTTGTTTTCGATCTTTCAAATAAGAGTCAAACCAGTGCAATGCCAAAGAGTCGAGTGAGAGAGATTTCAAAGTGTCTAGCAGAAGTTGATGGTTCACCATATCAAAGGCTTTAGAAAGGTCAAGAAATAAAGCAGAGGAGAATAGGTTGTTATTGCAATTTTTGTTGATAATGTCTGTGAAGGAGAGAAGAGCAGTGGAAGTGCTATGGAAAGGTCTAAAGCCATGTTGGGAGTCTGCAAGTAGGCTATTATGTAAAAGATGATGTAATAGTTGTTGATGTACACAGCATTCCATAATTTTAGATCGTGGTGATAGTAAGGCTATAGGATGGAAATTATAAAGTTCATAAATTTAAACCAAAAACAGTGAAAAGTAGTTTAAAATTATAAAGTTCATTACTGTTTCCTCCTTTATGTAGAGGAATGATATGGGAGACTTTCCAGAGGGAGGGAATAGTAGATTTGGTTATTGTTCTGTTAATTAAGATGGAGAGTGGGTATGCTAGCTCTGCTGCTGCTAGCTGCAGATATTCAGCTGGTAGTTGGTCGGCTGAAGGAGTGCATGGTTTAACTTTTGAGAGTAACTTACGTATATAGGTTGTGGAGACTGTACTAAATTTTAGAGTGGGGTTGTTATTTTGAGGAGCGGTCTTTTGAAGGGAAGAGGGGGGAACCATGGTCTTTGCTAGAGAGGTGACTGTTTCAGAGAAGAAGTTGTTGAACGTATTGGCTATTTTATTGGGAGGGGTCTGAGCTAAGTTAGCTTGAGTAGGTGTTTTGGTATTCCCTGGATGGAGCAGTTTATTGATTCCTGACCAGAATCTTTTGGGGTTAAGATTAAGATTTTGTTGATATTGAAGGTAATAATTCTTTTTATCAAGATGGGTGATTTTTTTTGTAGTATTTCTAAGGTGTTTGAAGTTTTGATGGTCAGTTGGGTTTTTAGTAGTTCTCCATTTTGTCCATAGTTTATTCCTTAAAAGCATCGTTTGCTTGGTTTCTTTAGAAAGCCAAGGGGCAGCTTTGGATCCTGTTCTAATTAAGCGAGGGGGGGGGGGTGTGATGGTCAAGAATTTGGAGGAATTTGTTGTTGAAATGGGTAACAGCTTCATCAAGTGGGAGGTGTTTTAGAGCTGACCAGTTACATTCTTTGAGTTTATTAAGGAAAATAGGAAGTTTAAAGTTTTTTTTGTTACGTAAAGTACGATAGCTAGCCTGTTTGTGATTGTTATTTTTTTGTTTAGTGATGTAGGTAAGAAGATTGTCGCTGATGTTGTTTGGGAGTATTCCAGTCTTATATAAGAGGGGATTATTGTTGATTAATATCCAGTCCAAAATGGATTGTTTATTGGTAGTTTTGTGAATCCTAGTTGGGGAGTTTATGGCTTGTCGAAAACTAAAGAGGTTGAGGTGATGGGTGGGTTTGGGGGATATGCAGGAGTTCCAATCAATATTAAAGTCTCCTAAGACTATGATTTCCTGAGGAAAGCTACAGGAGAGCCAGTTGAGAATGTTTTCAAGTGTATTTAGGTTGTTGCCAGGAGGGATATAGGAACATATTATATATATATGGCTTTGTTTTTATTTACTTGGAATTTGCTGCAGAGTATTTCAGCATTGGCAGTGGTGGGAGGTAGGGAGTCAATTGAGGCCACCTGCAGTTCAGATTTATAGAGTAAAGCAACTCCCCCACTCTTTTTGTTTAGACAATCCTGCCTTAAAATGCTATAACCAGGGGAGTAATTTCATTGTCTTTGGTACCTGGTTTAAGCCAAGTTTCAGTAAGACGGAGGATATCAAATGTGTAGAGGTCAATTAAAGCATGGAGTTGTGTGATTTTATTGTTAATGCTACGAATGTTTAGGTGCGCTATAGAGAGAGAGTTAGAAGAGATAGGTGAACTCAAATTGTTAGTAGTTTGGTTAGAGAGGGTGTGGAGGAGGGAATTATCTGGGCCAGGGTTGGGGTGAATGTCCCCATGTAGCAGTAAGAGTGTCTGAGGGAGTGGAGATATTTTTTAGTTTTTAGAGGGTATTAGGTAGAACTTTCTAGTTGTGTGATACCTGTTATGGAGTACTCTGTGATAGTGAGGGGGAAGGTAAGGGCAGGATGACAGGAGGTTAATATAGGTTTGTTCAGTTTGAGGTAGGACAGAGTTTGTGTGTTTAGATAAATTAGGAGATCTGCTAAGGGTAAGGTACTTGTAGGAAGTAAGGGTATAGTATAAAAGAAGGAAGTAAAGGAGTGGCAGTAAGTAAAGTAGTTTAAAAGTCAAGGGCATATTGAGTTTGTTGAGCTTAGCAAGGTTTGAAATTAGTAGTACTAAGATGGTAGGGGATGGGTGTGGCAGTAAGACAGGAGTGGAGAGCTTGTAAGTGTGAATGAGGTAGGAAATGTGATTGGAGGGGAGTAAGCAGGGAGTTTGGTTGAGCAAGGATAAGGCTAAGGCTACTGGGGGTGTGTGGGAATTGGGGGTAGGGTAGGGGAGCAGAGTGAGCCCGCAGGGTGAATGGAGTGGGAAGGGACAAAGGAAGGAGAATGAGTGGGAAAACAATCAGTAGATAGAGAGAGCAGAAGGTAAGTTGGCAAAGATGTGTAGTAGGTTAAGAGACTGACAGAGAAGTAGAGTTGTAGGTAGGCATATAGAAGAATGACAGTAGAAGAAGGTAATAGGTTTTGAGAGGGATAGAGATGGGGTGTTTGCTGAGTGGAAGAAACTGTGGATAGGTAGTCCTGGGAGAGATAGTGAGGGAGAGGGCAGAAGAATAGGTGTGATGGAACTAAGTAGGTAAGATGAGGAAAGAGAGTGGCAAAAGAGGCAGGGACAACAGGATGGTAGAGGAGCGCCACCTATTGGGCAGTCAGATTAAAGCAACAAAGTCTCAGTATGCAGTTAGGGGGAGGGAGCTATTGTGAGTCAGTAAAAATATAGAAGTATATTAGGGAGAGTAGGGTTATTTAAAAGATAACAGAAGGGGTGGATCTGGGGGGGGGGGGTTTGGCTGCAGGCTAACCTGGCAGGGAAGCACGCTGCGACCTACTAGTAATTATCTACTACCGTTAGTTATTACAAAAAGGTTAGGAATAACACATACTTTCAATGAAAGTTCCTTGCTTGGAGACAAATGGGAGTTTTAAATTGTTTTTAGAAAGTCCTTGATTATGGATTCTTTAGTGTGGGCTTCCGGTAGGGAATGTTCAGAAATGTTCAAAACTTCTCCAAAGCTGACTTTGGGCTCCTAAAAACAGAGGTAGCTAACTTCACTGCACCCATGCTAATGGAAAATAGATGCATGACTGCCGAATCATACACCAATGCACTGTACGAACACATACATAAATGCATGCAACTAGTCATACCCAACAGAACCAAGACCCTCTCCTCCAAAAAAGGAAGCCAATCTGGTGGTCCCCTGCCATTAATAAACTCTACAACAAAAGGAAGAAACTGTTGCAGAAAAAGGTGAAGTCCCAAGACTGGAAAAATTCCCTTATAAGTCTCAAGAAAAAGTTGAGATCCCTCATCAAAACTTCCAAAGCCAGCTATGAAGGCAGAATTGTGGCAGACACTAAAAACAACCACAAATCCTTCTATAGTTATATCAAGAATCTCCACGGCAATACCCATATTTGGTCTGAGTTACTGCACAATGGTACCACCTGTACTGAGCCAACAGATATTGCCAACATACTAGCCGACAGATTCAGTGCCAACTTTACCCCCCCAAAGGACCAATCTCAATACTGGAATAATACCAGGCACCCAGCATTACTGCAGCACAGGTTAAAGCTGCATTTTCCAAGGCCAAGAAAACAGCTTCCATGGGAGCCAACAATATCCTGGCTGTGTTCTACATGAATTACAAAGTGAAATGGCACCACATCTGTGTCCCTGTTCACTCACAGCCTCACCTCAGGCTTTGTCCCTACCAAATGGCGCACTGCTACAGTCATCCCTCTCCATAAAGGAGAAGCGACTACAGACCTTGGAAATTATTGGCCCATTAGCCTGATGAGTCTGATATGTAAGGCTATGGAGTACATCATCGTGGACCTAATTAACAAGGATATAGGGAATCTCCAAACTCTAGATCCCACACAATTTGGTTTTGTGAAAGGTAGATCATGCCTGGTCAACCTAGTTGACTTCTTCGAGTCAGTCACCAGAGCTGTGGATAAAGGTAATGCAGTTCATACAGCCTACTTCGATCTGGCCAAGGCCTTTGATACCATTCCTCACTCAGGAATTATTGATAAACTCACCAAACTAGGCATCAACCCCTATATCATTAGGTGAGTTGCAAATTGGCTTACAGATAGAACCCACAGTGTGAAAGTAGCGGACTCCAAGTCAGACTGCCAACCAGTCATGAGTGGTGTCCCACAGGGATCAGTTTTGGATCCTCTCCTGTTTGGCATCTACTTCTCAGAACTCCAGGCCAACATGGAGGGACTCTGGCTGACCAAGTTCCCAGATGACTTTAAGCTGGGAGCCATTATCAACTCCCCAAGTGATCCAGACATCCTACAGAAAGGCCTCACTGAGACCAATGACTGGTGTCGTAACCATGGCCTTAAGCTTAAAGCCAAAAAGTGCATCGTCATCCCCTTTGGGAAAAACTCAGTTCCTACTAATTACCACATCGATGGGAGCCCACTGAACACTGAAGGCATTATAAGAGATCTGGGGACACAGGTTGAATGCAGCCTCCCCTTCACCCACTACATTGCCACTGTGGTCAGAAACTCCTTCTATGTGGCACATCTCATTACCAAGGGTTTTCCATCCAGGAAGAAAGAGGTCATCATTTCTCTCTACTCTTCCCTCATTAGACCAATTATAGAGTATAATTCCCCATTTGACATGCACCTCACTAGACACCTGCAACAGCTGGAAAGACCACAGAAGTACCTCACCAAGAGGATTACTGGCCTCAACCAGATACCCTATGCAGCCCGACTGAAGAAACTCCAGCTGTACGCAGTTGCATACCGTTTACTCAGAGGTGATCTCTGCCTGACATACAAGGTCATGTCCAACCCAGAATTGATGGACATGCTCCACCTTAAATAAAAAACAAATCCCCAAGAGCCACACACCCTAGGGATCTAAACCTCACCACAACAATAAATAGGACACACTGGAGGGATAAATTCCTGTCCCAGAGATTCCCCATGCTTTGGAACAGGATTCCAATCTACATTAGGCAGAACCCCTCACTAACACTCTTCAAGAGAAACCTTGACGAGTGGATGGGAAACAGAAAATTTACCCCGGGGATCACTGCAGTGGCTCTGCTGGACAAAGGCACAGGGAACTAATGGCTCTGTTGGACTGAGGCACAGGGAACTAATCTAAGGGGACGTTAAAAGCCAACACATTCTAGCTAGGCTTATAGATGCCCTCGGGCAGATAGCCTAGTACTTACTTACCTATGAACAGCTGGAGAGGCCACAAAAGTACGTCACAAAGAGGATCCTAGGCCTTAAACACATGCCCTAGACTGACAGACTCAAAAAAGTCCAGCTATTTACTGTCTCATATAGTCTACTAAGAGGTGATCTCTGCTTAACTTACAAAGCCATGTTTGACCCAGCTCTGTTAGAAATGCTACATCTAAAGAAATCCCAATCCCTCCACACAACATGCTCCAGAGACCTCAACCTCATTACCACAATCAACAGAACATGCTGCAGGGACAGGTTCATAACCTAGAGACGGTCCATGCTATGGAATAGACTTCCCATACATGTCAAACAGAGCACCTCACTGGCCCTCTTCAAGAGAAATCTTGATAAGTGGATGGGAAATAGAAAATTCACCCTGGAGATCACTCCAGTGGCTCTACTCGACAGATGCACTGGGAACTAAGGTTGGGTGGCATGATGCTAGGGTAATCCTATGGGCTAGGCTTGAAAGGCTCCAGGGCCATTAGCCTAGTACACACCTATGAACTTAAGAAATGTATAGTTATATTCCACAGCAATCATGATTCCCTCTTGTAACTATCACATTGACAACACATCTGTTAAAACTGATCCCGTAATCACGGATCTGGGAATCTATGAACTGTTCTTTGATCACCATGTATCGACTATTTAAGGAAGTCCATTTTGATTGCACAGCTTATATCAATAGATATGGCATACAGATCCATGGATGTAATCATTCCGCTGTACTCAGCTCTCAGTAGACTGATCATTGGATATGATGCCCCTTTTGATATGCATTTGTCCAAACACTTGTCAGAACTGGAATGACCACAACACTTCCTCACTAAGAAAATCAAAGGCCTAAATCATAAAAATTATACAGATTGTCTCAAACCTTTGTCTGTCTTCTTAGTATCATACAGGCAACTGAGAGGAACCTCTGCATAAAATATAGAGCCTCAAGAGGCCCACTCTTATCAGAACTATTACACATTCATAAGTAAATTATGGTATAAACACGCTCGAGTGATCTTGATCTCTTCTATAGAATATGTTGGAAGGGATTTGTCACAGAGAATTCCACTTCCCTCCACATAAAGTAACTTCTTTTACCACTTTCAAATGTGATTTGGATGACTGGATGGGTAACTACAAATTCAACCCTGATTTAGCACCCGTGTCCCTCATGGATAGGGGCAACATGTAAATCCCTCAACATATCCTTGTTCTGCCCATCTCTGGGTTATTTGTACACAAAATGTAAGGACTAAAACTATCATGGGAATGGATGGCTATAGGCTTCTTAAGATCCCCACAGATAAATATCCTAGTAAATACCTATGAACCTGTAAACCTATAGCAATAGCTTTGGCATATGCATTTAATTTTGACATGCTTATACAGGCATATATACAAGCACTGATCAATAGGAAAAATATACTTTTTCTTAAATGCTTAACATTCCAGTGTCAAAAATCAAACATCTTCATATGCGGTTAGAAGGTGCTCTGGAGCAGGTAGTTTGCACATGCAGTAGGGGGTCTAATGTTCTGGACACAGTTCTCACCAACATTGGGAGGGGTCACTGTGCCCTCCCTGGTAAGGTCAGACTACAAATCAGTCTTGTTTGAAGTAACTACTAGAAGTGACAGTCTCACAGGGACAAAAATTATAAAAACTTTACCAAAACTAACTACAGCCTACTAAGCGATGGTATAAAAAGCTTCATACCACCCACAGTCACAGACATCAATGATCACTATGCAGAAGCGTACACAAGTACAAACACTTAAGTAACTGTATAAACTCTGCTGTACCTGACTGGATCAAAATCAGGTCTTCCTGCAAAAGCAAGCCACCGTGGTGGACTTCAAGTATAAACAGATTATATAACAGGAGAAAGAAACTGTTGTCCAAAAGTAAGAGGGATCTCACTGTGCAGAGAAAGAGTTCCCTCCTAAACCTACACAAGAAAATCAAAAATCTTGTAAACTATTCTAAAGCAAATTGTGAAACTAAAATGGCATCATTTTCCAAGGATAATCATAAGGCATTCTTTAACTACATCTGAAGTCTAACAGGGAATGCCCAGCTATGTGCCAAATTGGTTGTAGATGGCATCACTCATACTACACCAGAAGACATTGCCAATCTGCTAGCTAACTGATTCAGCACAAACTTCACCCCCCCTATCTCCACCTACATTTATCCCAAAGCATACCTGACACCAGCCCTCTGCCTAGTATCTCTAGAGAACAGATCATTTCTGCACTTGCCAAAGCCAAAAACACAGTCTCAATAAGACCAGATTGAGAAACTCTCCCAGGTTGTTTACTAAACAATCTAAAACAAGACCTAGCAGACCCACTTGGCATTGTCTTTAATCATAGCTTGAGAACTGGCTATGTTCCTGCAGAATGGAGAAGAGCAACATTAATCTCCCTGCACATTAGGGGGTCATCAACTGACATTGGGAACTACAGACCCATAAATCTAACCAGCTTAATTTGCACGGCCATGGAAAGAATTATCATGGACCTTATCAACAAGGACATAGGTGACCTCCAAACTCTGGACCCAACCCAGTTTGTTAAGGGTAGATCATGCTTATTACACCTATTACACTTCTTTGTGAAGGTCACCACAGCCATGGACAAAGGACAGTGCACACAGCCTATCTCGACCTTGCCAAGGTTTTTGACACAATCTCCCACTCTGGTATCATTGAGAAACTCTCTCAGCTGGGGATTAACCCTTACATTACTAGATGGGTAGCCAAATGGCTCACCAACAGAAAACACTCTGTCAAAATTAGTGACTTCACTTCAACCAGTAGACCCGTCACAAGTGGAGTACCACAGGGGTCTGTGCTGGGCCCCTTACTGTTTGGCTTCTATTTCTCAGAAGTTCAGGCCAAAGTAGATGGCCTCTGGCCCACCAAGTTCATTGATGATTGCAAACTGGGAGAAATCATTGAGTCTTCTAAGGATGTCAACATATTACAAGAAGGGCTAACACAAAAGAATGATTGGTGCCAAAGCTATGGTCTAAAACTAAATGCAAAAAAATGCTTTTTTATTGCCTTTGGCAAAGCAGAATTCCCTACAAATTACAATATTGATAGCACCCCTGTGAGTTCCAACCCAGTGGTGTGAGACTTAGTAACACAGGTTGATAGCAATCGGAACTTTGACCACCAAGTTTCCACAATGGTAAGGAAAGCCTTCTATATAGTGAGCACACCTTATAAGCAAGGGCATAGCATCCAGGTCAAGGGATGTTATAACTCCACTGTACTCAACCCTCATCAGACCATTAATAGAATATAAAGCACCCTTTAGCATGTAACTCACCAGATACCTGCAGCAGCTGGAGTTCAGAAGTTTTTCACTAAGAAAATACAGGGACTCCAAGGCATGAACTACATGGACAGGCTGAAAGCCCTGTCACTTTACTTTGTATTTTATAGGCTGCTGACAGTTGATTTGTGTCCAGCCTATAGGGCAATTTCCAACCCTGTACTAATGGAAATGCTGCACATTTGCAATTCAAATGGCACAGGAGTCACTCACTCTAGGGATCTCAACCTAGCCTGTGATATTAACAGAACATGCTGGAGAGACAGATATGTCTCACAGAGACTGACGCTTCGTTGGAATGGGCTTCCTATTCATGTAAAACAGAGCTCCTCACTGACCCTGTTTAAATGCAACTTAGATAACTGGATGGGGGACTGCAAATCCACCCCTGTGGTGCCACCCATGTTCTTCATGGACAGGGGTAGCCAGTGTTGTTCGCAGACCAGCTCTGTTCATAAAGTCGTTCTGCAAACTACCCAAAAAGAACAAATGTGGATATTTGGGATTAACATGGCTAGGCTTGTAAAGGCTGCTAGCCTAGTAATCTCCTATGAACTTATGAATTTATGAACTTATGAACCTATGAACTTATGAACTTATGAACCTATGAACTTATGAACCTATGTGAAAGAGTGAGAGGAGTAGATTGTGTTGAAACATTACAGCGAGGATTTTTTTCTGAGAGAGGATCTTTACTAAAGTCAGGTGTAAACACATTGCAACATGAAAATTTTGTGAGAGAGAAAAGACTGTAGTAAAGTTGGAAGCAATGAAGGGGAAGTAACGAGGTGAGAATGCGAAGGTAATGGATGAGACAGCATGCAAATTAGAGAACAGAGAAGCAGAGAAGAGGGGCAGAAATTGAACTGAGAAGCAGTTAAACAGTTAGCATCTTTTAGCAATGTGATTACATCAGAAGAGTGTTATCGAAGTGTAGAGGGTGATTTCTATCCAGAGGTATCAAAGCAAGTGCACAGGGAGTTTTGTTTGTGCTTCTTTATGAGTTGTGTCATAAGGCATTGAAGATTAGGATCATCTTTGATATTTTCTGGAACTGAGCTCCAGGCTGCATGTGCAAGTTTGACAAGTTAGTTTTTGACCTTCGTTAAAGTGAACAGGAGTCCTGCTAGAAGGACGTCATTGGAGACTCATAGAGAATACAACCTGCTTCTGCAAAGAAACATAGTTTTAGAGGGTGGCAGTGGTTGTCAGTGATTAAATTAAAAGTGAGCATGTCGAGAAGGAGAAATAGGCTGGCTTGAATTAGGAGCCAAACTGGAACTTGATACAGTGAGTCAGTGATGTTCATTGTGAGGGCTGAGGTGAACAAATTTAAGGATTTTATTTTTTGGTCTTTTTGTATTATGCCCATATTGCAGTTGGAATGGTAGCTATGATAGGAAGGACATATTCTAACTGTAGAAGCAGCACATTTAGGGAATAGCTCATCTGGAATTTGATGTGAGAAGCTGATATATTTTATATTCTACTCTGAGCTGGATATGGACTTTGTTGACTTGGCCCTTAATGTGAAACATATTGGGTCAAGTGTTATCGCTAAGTACTTTTGTAATGTGACTTCTGGCAAAGGGAGTTTAGTTGTGTGCAGTGGATGAATGATAGCAAGTCTTTTGCTTGCGCAAAAACCTGGTAGTGTTTTCATGTTTAGTGTTAACTTGTTGGCACATAACTAGCTTCAGAGACTTTCAAAGCCTCTCTGTCTATTTGTAAAGTATTTTACAGCTTAGTGACAGGCTTGGTTACCCTGTAAATAAAATGTCATTAGCATTGTCATTAGCAGGCAGTTTAGCTGATATAGCTCCCAGGGTAAGTCATTAATAAAGGGGCAGAAGAGGAGACTTACAAGTACTGAGTCTTGTGGGATGCCTGATAGTCTATAGATTTGGCTAGCACCAAAGGGAAATTTGTTATCATGCCCTGTGAGGAGTTTATGATGTCATCAGATGCACTAAGAGAAATTTGTTATGATTCCCTGTGGGGAGTTTATGATGTCATCAGATGCACTAAGATAAATTTGTTATGGTGCCCTGTGGTGAGTTTATGATGGCCCAGATGCATTAAGAGAAATTTGTTATGGTGCCCTGTGGGGAGTTTATGATGGCCCAGATGCATTAAGAGAAATTTGTTATGGTGCCCTGTGGGGTGATTATGATGGCACCAGGTGCACTAAGGGAAATTTGTTATGGTGCCCTGTGGGAGTTTATGATGGCACCAGATGTTCTAAGGGAAATTTATTACAGTGCCCTGTGGGAGTATGTGATGGCACCAGGTGCACTAAGGGAAATTTGTTATGGTGCCCTGTGGGAGTTTATGATGGCACCAGGTGCACTAAGGGAAATTTGTTACAGTGCCCTGTGGGGAGTTTATGATTGCACCAGATTGCAGTCTTCTGCAAACTTGCTGACCATTAAACTTTTAACACTGGCTTTGACCTCTGAAAAATGGATATCAAAAGAGTAGTTTCCCAAGGACAGAGCTCTAGGGTACACCACTATTGACAGGTCTTTTAGACAAGGTAGAGCCACCCACCCTAATTTACTGAGTTCTGTTTGTGACCCAATTTGCTATCCGATGAGTTACATGGAGATTTACATTTAGCTGGGAGAGATTATCTGCAATACTTGAGTGTGGGATGGTGCCTTTGCTAGGTCGATATGCAGTGTGTACTGATCTGCCATCTCCCATGGCTTCATTTACCTTCTCAAAGAAGTCTACCAGGTTAAGCATCTAGAATCTGGTCTTGATGAATCTAAACTGGCTTGGATTGAGGTTACCTATGTCCTTATTTATTAATTCTACAGTGATCCTTTCCATAGCCTTACAGTAAAGGCTGGCCAGGCTTCTGGGACTTTAATTACCTGGATCTGTTGTTGCCTTACTTTTGTGCAAAGGGGTCACTGTTGCTGTCCCCTATTCATCCTCTACAACACCTGTTCTTAGGCTGATATTGAATAGCCTCTGTGGAAGGTCTGGCAAGTCAAGTTTCAGGCCAGTGGGCAATCCAGTATGTTATCTGTAGTGTTCATGTTCTTATATAGTGCCTTCAGGGCTTGTTCTTAGGCAATTTGGGGGTGTGGATGCTGGTATGTGATCTGGAATGCAGGAAGGAAATGGGGGTGAAGTTAGAGATAAATGTATCCACTAGCAGCCTGGCTGTCCTCAGTGTCTGAATGTGTGACATCATTTACTCTGCACAGTTCTCAGCATTGTTTCCAAGTTGTGTAACCTTTAAGTAATGTAAGTACGTTTTGTTGTGTAGTTAAAGAAGGCTTGTGACTGTTCTTCACCAGGCTGGCTCCTTAACCTCATAGGGTCCAGAGTTCCTGTTAAGTTTAACAAGAATGTTATTGGCATCCTGAAAGTTAAATTTATGTTTGCATACAGTGATTTTTTTACTTTTATTATAGCGTCTGTATATATTATGATTCTGCTAAATAATTTTTTTTAAATTTGGCATTGTACTTGCTTTTGAGGGGTACAGATATATCTATGCTGCTATTTACATGTGCATAGAATTCAGTGGTAAAATATTCCAAATTAGCAGTGAGTTCATTAAGATGAAACAAGCTTTTGAATTTCACCAGGTCATCACTCAGTTTTAGTAGATTAGGCTTAGCATAATTTCCATATACAGAGGTATTGGAAGAAACTTCCACTTCAGTCTGATGATGAGTATGACTGATTTGGTGTCCATTTTGATCCAGGAGAAAGTTACAATTGATGGTGAGCAAAGATGCCTCATATTCGTAAGGACTAAGTCCAGGATTTTATTGTCCTGTTGTGGTAAGCACTAACTGGTCCATTAAGTTTGTACTGAGGTCCAGAAATTTCTGTGTGTGTGTGTGTGTGTGTGTGTGTGTGTGTGTGTGTGTGTGTGTGTGTGTGTGTGTGTGTGTGTATATATATATATATATATATATATATATATATATATTTCAGGATGTAAAAGTCTCTCAGTTAATGAGCAGTAGTCAAAGTCTCCTAGTAAAATAGTTGGCTAAATGCACAGGGACCCCATACTAGTTAGCTAGGATGTATAGGCTGAGAGGGTCACAGAAGTGGTCCTACAGTTAGCTAGGATATAATAACAGTTTTTTTAAATAGTAAGTTGAATGTGAATGAATTCCAAGTCATTAACTCGTCTACAGCTAAGTCATTCATGTATGTTTTAAATGTCTTCAGAATACCTGCACATAGATCAACTCTGGTCATTTTATACCATCTATTTATTCTGCATTGTTCCTTTGTAATACCATGACTTTGCCATTTTGTACTGTTTTTCAGTTACTTCCATTGGAACAATACACTTAATATTAAAGTCTATTTATTCATTCATTTATTTGTTTGTTTATGTATTTAATTAATTATTCCATTTGCTAACTAGGATAGTCCAACTGAGGTAACAGCTTATTTTTCAACAGACAAGGAATAAAAGCTCCAACATAAAGCACTACATTAAACATAGGTTCATAGGTTCATAGGTAGGTACTAGGCTATTTGCCCGAGGGCATATGTAAGCCTAGCCAGAATGTGTTGCCTTTCGCCACCTCCTTAGATTAGTTCCCTGTGCCTCTGTCCAGCAGAGCCATTAGTGAAACATTTAAAAGTTCTGCAGTTTTGAAAAGAGGTGTGAAAACAATTTCAAAGATTTGAAATACAAGCAGTTAGTGATAATATTTTCAAAAATAGGTAAGATAAGTAAAATGGGTGATAAAAGAGCTAATATAAGTAAAATGGGTGATAAAAGAGTTAACATAATTAAAATGAGTAATAAAAGAGGTAACATAAGTAAAATGGGTGATAAAAGAGCTAACATAAGTAAAATGAGTGATAAAAGAGGTAACATAAGTAAAATGGGTGATAAAAGAGCTAACATAAGTAAAATGGGTGATAAAAGAGCTAACATAAGTAAAATGGGTGATAAAAGAGGTAACATAAGTCAAATGGGTGATAAAAGAGCTAACATAAGTAAAATGGGTGATAAAAGAGATAACATAAGTAAAATGGGTGATAAAAGAGGCAACATAAGTAAAATGGGTGATAAGAGCTAACATAAGTAAAATGGGTGATAAAAGAGATAACATAAGTAAAATGGGTGATAAAAGAGGCAACATAAGTAAAATGGGTGATAAAAGAGGCAACATAAGTAAAATGGGTGATAAAAGAGCTAACATAAGTAAAATGGGTGATAAAAGAGCTAACATAAGTAAAATGGGTGATAAAAGAGGCAACATAAGTAAAATGGGTGATAAGAGCTAACATAAGTAAAATGGGTGATAAAAGAGCTAACATAAGTAAAATGGGTGATAAAAGAGCTAACATAAGTAAAATGGGTGATAAAAAAGCTAACATAAATAAAATGGGTGATAAAAGAGCTAACATAAGTAAAATGGGTGATAAAAGAACTAACATAAGTAAAACGGGTGATAAAAGAGCTAACATCAGTAAAATGGGTGATAAAAGAGGTAACATAAGTAAAATGGGTGATAAAAGAGCTAACATAAGTACAATGATTGATAAAAGAGGTAACACAAATAAAATGGGTAATCTAGTACATCAGGTATATAATTTACAGAGCTGTATACATTTTACATTGATTGTTCATCTAGTCTTTGATAATTCTTTCCCTCATTTGCCAAAATGAGTTGGTACCTTAAGATGTAGATTGTAATGTTATTGTTCCCTTTCTTGTAAATTATCTTTAATTTATATTATATTAATATTAGAATCCAGCTATCCATGGGTGTGGGTGGTTTAGACCAGAGGCTGTTGAAGACCCTTTCTAGATGCTTCTGATCTGTCAGAAAAAAAATATTTTTCTAAACAGAGAAATGTGAAACTGCTTACATACTCACATTATGGCATAGTGCTTCCTTTTAATATTAGAATATAATTTTTCAACCTCTCTAAGAGGTCAGTTTGCATAAGCAGTCACTCTTGAATGGCTGTTTTATTGCACATAGTCCTACAGTATATTCATCAGTTTCCAAAATTGTCTCTTCCTTCAGGGTTGACACTGGCAACTAATTTTTGAGATGTTGGGATGTGTTTTAACTCATCTATATCTTTCTGATGTTTATCACTCCACATAAACATACATTTTTTCATCAGTGCTGTCCTTGGAGAAATGATCAGTTTGACATATTTTCTCCATGATAATCTTGCCCCTGTGCCTGCCAGTCATCATGCCTCCTCTCAAGCAGGCAGTGCCCATTCATTCTTCAACTATAGGAATTCCTCTTAGAGTCAATGTAAGAGCTGTCCAAGTGGGTGTCAGCCATCATTCAGGGGTGTCAGCCATCATTCAAGTAGCTATGATGGCAGTTTATGCCCTCAGCAACACCCTGGCAGTGAAAGCTTTTCTTGAATGGCCCATCACCTTCCCTGCACTCAGGAGGAGGAATGAGTAACCCATATTATCATAGAGGCCCACAATACCCTCCTCTTGCAAGCGCATGGTTCCACCCACTTATCCTAAAAGCTACTACCCTATCACTGGGTCAGTAAGCTCAACACCCACAACCAGAGCACCCATCTGTTTTGCTGGCATTCTCCCAAAGAATGATAACCGTCTGTCCAGCCAGCTCCGTCTCTCCCCCTCCCAGGTGGGCCTGCAGATCATCTCAATATAAAGCACCCAAAAAGCTATTCAGATTTGGGTCTCCTGTTTCTGCTACACAGTACTTACTGTAAAGTATTTCTGCAATGTGGTCTGTAGCCAGATGTACTAGACATACCCCTTGCATCCTTGACATTGCTTGTAGGAGCTAAATTGTGAAATGTTTTGACCTTGTTCAAATCATATGACATGCATCTCTAAGAAAAGATAAAGCCATAAAATTTAACCTTACCCATGTAATAATTGCACTTGTCCCTGTTAAGTAAAGACGCATTCTTTAACTCTCAAGTACTTATTGTGAGGGGCTTTATAATGTACCATCTTTATTGACATAGACTATTATGTCATCATGGAATTTTTTAGCCCAGGGAATGCCCTGTGTCATGTGATGAATGACATCCTGTAAGATTCTTGCTGCACATTGGCATCAGGTTTAAGCCTTTTATATCTTTTAGACCAATATCTTGTAATGACCTAGGTATGAGCCTTCTCTCAGGATGGAGATACTGATGTTAGGTTGACTTCAGGTAGAGTTTGTTGAACACAGATGGCATAAAGGCATATTCAACTCGATGATTAAGGCAAAGTGTTGAAGTAAAATGTCTCTCCCTTTGTATGAGCAGCTTAGCTGATCTGAAATCTACACATATGTTTATTGTATTAGGAGTTTTTGGTTTGGGTTGTATCAGACTTGAGAAAACCTAAATTGTTGCGTCTAACAATTTTGGGGGTTTGTATTGTTCTTCTTCTAACTGCTTTAATTCATTCTCAACCCTTTTGTTTAGATCAGCGTTTGTCAAACAGTCAGCCCAGCCTTCTTGAGGAAGGCCAAACGATTGTGGAAATGTTATGCATTTATGATTAACTCATCGGTACTGATCTTTATACTTCATCAGGTTAAATGCAAAAGAATAGCGTTCAATCAATTTGTATATCTGACTACAAATCAATATTGTAATATCAATAAATAAAAATTAATAAAACAATAATAGACCATGCCAAATCTGGTTACTTCATGTACATGCATATGTTTGGGGGGGGGGGGTTCTACTTAAATATAGTGCAGTATGTTTCATTTTTTAAATGAAGAAGCCTAAGTTGTTTTGAATTCTAGGAGAGACCCAAGAAGTTTTCTGTAGCCTGAGAGAGGCTTACAGTGAAAGGGTGCAACAACTTGTGTCTTAAATGGAAACGGATGTATCTTTATTGTGCAACAGGCAAAATACAATGTTTTTTGCATTTTGTTTGGTTTTGATTTTGCATTTTGTTTGATTTTGATTTTGCATTTGTTTGGCTTTGATGTTGCATTTTGTTTGGCTTTTATTTTGCATTTTATTTGGCTTTGTTTTGCATTTGCTTAGCTTTGATTTTGCATTTTGTTTGACTTTGATTTTGCATTTGTTTGGCTTTTATTTTGCATTTTGTTTGGCTTTTATTTTGCATTTTGTTTGGCTTTGATTTAGCATTTGTTTAGCTTTGATTTTGCATTTTGTTTGGTTTTGATTTTGCATTTTGTTTGGCTTTTATTTTGCATTTTGTTTGGCTTTGATTTTGCATGCACCAAGGTTATTGCTCATTGCAGGCATAGTGGTGATTCGATGTTTGTATTGTTATATATATAATGGAGAAATGATCATGACCCACTAAGCAAATTCCAGCCAGATGCTAAGTTATCAGATAATTAGAAATTACAAATGAATTAGGGCTAATAATATGACATATGAGAGACATCTTCATTGTTCTGACACTGCATATCATTTCATCCTTCCATTTGGTGGTCATTCCCTTTTCCTTTATGTACTACAGGTGGTCGAAGTAATGTAAGTTTTTTGTTGGTAGCTCATGATTCCACAGCACTCTGAAATCATTTCACTGATGAAGGAAAGTCTTTCTTAACTGATTCATATGTATAGCATCTCAAATAATGACCCAGAGATGCAGTCCTTCTAGAACTGACACGCAGCTTGTTTCAGGCTTAAAGGACAAATGAGGTACTCTTTTTCACATTATGTATTTATGAATTACATGTTGCTTTTTAATAGTATACTAATGGCTGTGTCGGTGTGCTCTCTCTGGAACAACTCGGGTACTCTAATGCATAGCTTACAGTGTGTAATACTGTAGTTAAACATTTAAACTGTAAGACAAGCAGTAGTTCACAAACCTGCCTCAGAAGAAAGACTACACTACATCAGCTGTCTTTGCAAAACTCAGTGCACTTCATATTTAAATGAAGTACAGACGCTTTCAGTTATGCCAGACCGTAGTTTCCCAGTACAGATTTTATTCAGCCTTGTCACTGATGTCAATAAGCGTTATAGATATAAATTTGTGAAGTAAATGCTCTCTTTCATGCAAAACTCTCCACAAAAATTTAGTCTAACAGAAAGCTCTCTGAACATTGGTGAAATGCCATAAATGGAACAGAAGCTCAGATGTGTCAATTCGCAGTCATCTCTTTCTGAATGAAGAATCAGAGTCCTTTAAAACACTAAATAAAGCATTTTAGTTGTGTTATTAACAAATAATAATTAGCTGAGAATAAAAACAAAATTAGTATATTGCATGGACTTTGTATGCATATCCTGCTATGTTTTACCAGTTTATCTCTTCTACCACACTGGATTTTTTTCCATGTCAGCACACATAAGCTTTTCTTCGAAAATGCATATACAAACAGCGCATAGTATTATGTGTGCATGGTTTTCATTTGGTTATTATACTGTGCCTGAAAAAGTGTTTGGTCCCTTCTCCTTAGCCAGTCAAGAAATGTATGAATAAATGTATTCAATGAAACTACCTGCATCTTGCTTACATTATAGTTGAAAAAGGTCCTTGGCCAAGCACAAGTACACAATTAACAAATAAATTAATAAAGCAATATTAGTCTAGAATTAAATACAGTTTGTTTGTGTCTTTTGGCTTTTCCCGGTTAGGGGTCGCCACAGCGTAACTCCGGTCTGCTAATGATTGGTAGTTGATTTTTACGTGCAGAGTTACCAGCCCTGATGCACAACCTTCAACAAAGGTACGCCCATTCATGAATGTCTCCACGCAGAAGACGCTCTAGCTGAGAATTGAATCGGACAGCGTCTTACTGTGAAGCGACAATGCTACTGCAGCACCACCACCGCATACAGTAATAAGTAAAATTATTAAAAAAATACTAACAGTGGCAGGTCTGAAAATGCATACCAGTGATCTTTTAACTTTTTATTGCATATTTATAAATAAAACCATTATTGTGTTAACTGGTAAGTGAAGTAATTCAACCACCTTTTACAGCCACACCCCAGGCCCAGAGAGCAAATACAATAACAGGTACAAATAGGTGCAGCAGGCAGGTACAATAACAGTCCAAGTATACATGTCATCTTATAGTGGAGAAGGTGTGTACAGCAGCTAAATGCAGAACGCATGTTCTAAACAATAAAAAAAATCAGTTAAGCAACATATGCACAAAACATAAACAGCTAAGCAAAATATACTGTACATCAATATAGTAATAAAATAAGCAGTTGTGTATACGTAGATATGAAACTCAAATAAGAGAGAATTTAAACAATTTATATATGTTAGTACACAAACCCCAGACAGAGAGATGATGTAAGATTATTAAAAGAGTGGAAAGAGACCGATAAAAAGGACCCTATACAAAATGCAAGTGTGTGAGTCAACAAGATGAGAAAAGAGAAATGTAGACGAGTCGCATGGAAATAGGAAAAGCTAAAAGGGTCTATCCCACATCACTAAATAGTGATATTTGCTATCTTTTTCCAGGTGGGATATAAGGGTTTATTTTTTTTTAAATGTTAAGTCATTAGGGATTGCATTTCAACATGTTGGTACTACCTTTGAAATTATTTTTTTCTGTATTAACTACTTTGCATGGGGGGGTCTACACAGAGTCAAGGGTGAGAATCCTTCTAGTGTTTAAGGCTGGTTTCTTTTGAAAAGTCTAGTTTTAAGGGGGCAGTACCTATTGTGTAAAAATTTCAAGGTAGCATTATTTAAAGAAGGTAGGAGCTAGTCAGTACAGGTACATATTGGCATTTGAGTGCTGCGGCACAATGGTGCTCCAAGTTATTAGCAAGATTAATTAATTTAAGTATCTTGTTTTCTGTCGTTTGCAGGAGTTTAGAATTGTAAGGTGAGTATAACCACATAATGGGGATTTTCTACTCATGTCTTGGATGAGACACCAGTTGGCATAATGGTTAAGGTCTTTGCCTTCCATGTACAAGGTGCAAGGTTCGATCCTGACCTCTAACCAATGACTGTTTGGAGTTTGCATGCTCTCCTTGTGTCTCTGTGGTTTTCTCCCTACCTCCAAAAAACATGCTGAGTGTTTCTATCTCAATCTCACCAATGAAAGCAACTGTGAATAGCAGCACAGCCGCTATATGGTGCCCTAAAGGGGGAACAGTTCTACAGACCAACCACTTTGGGGCATCTACTGTGATGTGCAGTATCCTCAAGATAGAAGAACATGGATGACAGACTGCACACCATGGCAGGGCTAGCCACTTGACGGTGTAAAATATGGCTCTAGGTGATTTGGTCATGTTGACTAATGTTGCCAAATGGGCATGGGACCCCGCCTACTCCAACCTACAGCAGGAACATATGCTAATGGTGGGAGGGGTGTATGTGCCCCTATTGGCCAGTGTGCCCACCATAAAGCCCAGCAGCCCTGGGTCAATAAGCTACTGGCTGGCTGGTGTCTAGTTGCCTGGGATAGCTCTGTTGAGTGAAAGCTGGATGTAAAACCAATCAACCTGCCAAATATGACCTAAGAATTGCTACACTTCTGATGGGATGCAGCTTGGAAGTGGATGACATGATGATACGGAAGAGGCTGAACATCTTATGTATCTGATGATACGGAGGAGGCTGGACATCTTATGTATCCAAGAATGGAAGGGCAATGCAGCAAAGCCACTTGGCTTGGGATCCAGAGTCTACTACTCAGGAGGGGGACTGGCTAGAAATGGTGTGGGAATTGTGGTTAGAGACAGGCTTCAGAATGCAGTGAGGGATATCATCAGAATTAATGACAGACTCATGGCAATCAGAACCAGTGTAATGGTGGGGACAGTATTCATAACCTCAGCCTGTGATAGGGCAGTATTAATAATCTCAGCCTGTGCCCCACAGCAGGGTTGTGATAGTGAGGAAAAGAGTGCATTCAGGCAGCAGTTGCACAAAAACATGGCTTGGTGTTGATAATGGGTGACCTGAATGCACATATCAAGACAGACAGAACAGGATATGAGGACTGCCTGGGTCCACATGGGTGGGGCAACAGGAATAAAGAAGAAGAGGCCATTCTAGACTTTTGTCTAGCAAATGGCTTGATAGTAGCCAGCACATGGTTCAGAAAGAGAGACAGTCACAAGATCACATACAATAGTGGTCAACATGCACCTCAGGTAGGCTTCCTCCTAGTAAGAAAAAGGCACTGGGGCAGAATCAGTGATTGCAAAGTCATCCCCAGTGAAACAGTTAGCCCACAGCATAAACAACTGGTTGCCACAATCAGTTGTAAGCAGTGGTCAGAAAAGGCTCTAAGGTCAACAGAGACCAGGCTGAA
>NC_056733.1:961885478-961935478 GCF_019279795.1 Protopterus annectens | reverse complement strand
AGACCTCAAAATGAATGTGAAGGGACCAAAGTGGAGGTGTATCCATCTTCATTAAAACCAAGTACACTTCAAGACTAGTCAAACAACATAACTGTCTCAAACTTCTCCATGTCCAATTAACTATTGGTACAGTACCATACCACATTATTGCTAGCTAGAGAGCCCCCACCATGAACCAGGATAAGCACCCCACCTACCTCGATTTACTGGAATCCCTCCTCACCATACATTGTACACTGTTGGAAACTCCTTTGTTCTGGCTGGTGTGATTCTCAAACAATATGGAAATATATCACTGATTGATAAGTATATTTCTTGGCATTTTAACCTTTCAGAGTTCTGCATTGCCTTAATTTTGTCTGAATGAATTATCGTTTTCCTGACTGAATTATTTTATATATTTTATGGCATTGTTTTGTTTCTCATCTGTCCTGAAACTGTTTTTTTTTCTCCCTCCCTCCCACGCTATTCTTGTAGAGTTGTTATAGTTGGTGGCTTTGCAGTTGCTCGCCCCTACTATAAATTTGACCTGGGACACCCCTCCCAGTCTGGTGTTCACTCTACTTAATACAGAGAGAACATTTGAGAAGGCCAACCCACTTAGGTTCTTAACCTCTGCTTCTCCTTCCTCTCCCCTTGCACTTTACTAAAAAAAAAAAAAAAAAAAAAACAAATTGCATTTTATTTTACTTTTGTCTCTTCTTAAAAGTACTCAATTGTATTTATTCTGCTGCATCTATTACTGCTTGATAGTAGCCTGATTAAATTGTAACTGTTATTCTACGTCTTTTGGTTTAAGCACTTGGGCTTCATACCGGTTGTTTTACATTAAGAAGGTTTGTGGTCTGCACTGTTGTGGCAGGACAGGTAGCTTACATCCTTCTAAGCTGGGAATTGCTGATTGAAGGCCCAGTGTCTGCTATTCTAAAAGTGTATTAGTTCTGGTATAAGCACCTGGGCTTCAGACCAGTTGTTTTACATTAAGAAGGTTTGTGGTCTGCACTGTTGTGGCAGGACAGGTAGCTTACATCCTTCTAAGCTGGGAATTGCTGATTGAAGGCCCAGTGTCTGCTATTCTAAAAGTGTATTAGTTCTGGTATAAGCATTTGGGCTTCAGACCAATTGTTTTACATTAAGAATGTTTGTGGTCTGCACTGTTGTGGCAGGACAGGTAGCTTACATCCTTCTAAGTTGGGAATTGCTGATTGAAGGCTCAGTGTCTGTTATTCTAAAAATGTATTAGTTCTGGGTTAAGCACTTGGGCTTCAGGCCAGTTATTTTACATTAAGAAGGTTTGTGGTCTGCACTCTTGTGGGAGGAGAGGCTGGATTCTGCCCTTCTGAGCTGGGAATTTCTGGTCACAGGCTTATTCTGCCTACTTATTTGAACTGTTTCCTTCTTAAATTGGTGCAACTTATTTGCTGTAGCATAGTCTATATTCAGGCCTGCTGAATCTAGCTTTGTTTGTATAACTTGAGCACTAATCCAGGCCATCTTTTTTTGATAAGGTTCCCCTGCACCCTAGTGTCAGGAGTGTGCAGCTAAAACTTGTCTGACTGAAGACTGCTGGAACATGGCTGAGTTTTGAGCTTTTTTACTGGTTAATTGGGTGATTTGTTTATATCAGTTTGCTCGTTTTCTATTGTTATATAAAAATGCACTTTATTCATCTGCTTTTACTGTATTTGTGTTTCTTCCTACTTTATTCTCCTCCTTCTATAAGACTATATAAAACTTATAAACAAACTCCTAAAGCTCAGCATATCCTGTCACTATAACCTTATAACACATGGAGACATTCATCCCAACCCTGACCCACCCACACCCAATAACCTTCACTCTCCTACCACAACCCCCACAGTCAAGTTACCCATGTATGCTCCCACTAGTTCCCTCTTAGCATTTCACCTAAATATTAGAAGTATTAACAATTAGATTCCCAACCTACATGTCCTACTAGCAACCCACTCCCCAGACATTATGTGTCTTACAGAAACCTGTCTAAAACCCAGTACTACTGACAATGAGATAGTACCTCCAGGATACAATATTCACTGGTTAGACTGTGCTACAAGGAAAGGAGGTGGGATAGCAGTCCTTTACAAAAACACTCTAACCATTAATAGAGACACAATTCAACCTTCCCAATTCAATAACGTGGAACTCCTCATAACCAAGCTACAGATTAACCAAAACAAGCACTTGAACATCGTCTGTGCATACATTCCTCCAGGCAACAACCTAAATACCCTAGAAGATATCTTTTACTGGTTATCCACTACCTATCCCCAAGAAACCATAGTTCCTGGTCATTTTAACACCGACTGGCACCCCTGCTCCTTCGACCCCCCCCACCCCATATAAACTTATCTGGGTTTAAACAGACCATAACCTCTCCCACTAGGATAAACAAACCAACCAACAGGGAAAGTATCCTAGACTGGATCCTAGTTAATAACCAAACCCAACTGTACACAGCTGGTACTCTTCCTGATGACCTCAGTGATCATTGTCTAACCTATATCATAAAACATAAGGCAGGAAACCCTCACCAGCCCAAATATAAAACAGTTAGAAACAGGAAAAACTTTGACACTGCTATATTCCAAAATGAATTAAAAGCAGTTGACCGGTCAAAACTAAAAAATCTAACATTAGAGGAGGCCATAGATCACTTTAACACTAAATTCCTAAGTATCCCTGATTCCCATGCTCTAGCACGTACAATAAAAACTAGATCAAATACAGCACCATGGCTCACAAAAGATACCAAAGCTAAAATCAAAACTAGAAACAGAGCCTGGGCCAGCTGGAGAACAACTAAAGCCCCACTTGACCATCTAAAATATCGTCAACTCAGGAATGATACAAAATAATCTATTTTACTGGATAAAAAAAGCTTCTACCAAAATCTCCTACAAAAACACCATAACAACCCTCAAAAGTTCTGGGCAGGCTTAAATCAACTACTTCGTCAAGGTCATTCCACCACCCCAACCCTGGCTAACTACACCTATAGTTTCCCAGAGACCATAGCTAGTGCCTTTAATAACTTTTTCACTGAAACAATCCAATTCCTAGCAAATCAACTAACCTCCTCTAACTTAAACCACACACCTAATCTACCCAATAATCACCCCGAATTTAGCTTCCAACCAATATCCACTAGTTTTATCACAACACTTATAAAAAAAACTAAAACCTACCACCCTTGCTGCTGACTTCGTCCCTGCAGAGTACCTACAAATAGCTGCAGATGCCATTGCATATCTCATATCTATCCTCATCAACAGAACCTTGTCTGAAAATGCTATCCTCTCCCTCTGGAAAATATCTCACGTCATCCCGTTCTGTAAAGGTGGTAGTTCTACATACACATCCAACTATAGACCCATTGCCATTCTTTCCCCACTAGCCAAAATAATGGAGAAATGTGTACACAAGCAACTAATGCAATACCTTTCACAGAATAACTTACTATCCAACTCCCAGCATGGTTTCAGGCCATATCACTGCACCACCTCAGCCCTCCTTTCCTTTACTACTGCCATAAACCAAAATAGGAATGACAACAGGCTAACCCCCGCCCTCTTTCTTGACCTATCAAAAGCCTTTGACATGGTCAACCATGAACTTCTCATTCTTTCACTAAAATCTATTTCCCTCAACAAGCCTGCTATCCAGTGGTTCCAGCCCTACCTGACTGGTAGACAACAGGCGATACTATGGCAGGGCAAACTCACCAGCCAGCTAACTCTTACACTTTGTGTCACTCAAGGGTCCATACTAGGGCCACTATTCCTCTCTATTTTTATCAACAACCTTCACACTGCTATCCCTAAAGCTACCTGCATTCAATATGCAGATGATTCCACTCTGATCTGCTTAGCCACCTCCCCATCCGAACTGCAAACCTTAACCCAAAATACATTTAACACTATCGATAACTGGCTAACCAACCAACACCTACTTCTGAACCCCAATAAAACTAAACTTCTACTCTTCACCCCCACTAGTAGATCTGCCACACTTTCATTCTCTGTCACATCTAACAATGGTACCACTATTTCCCCAGATCATCACACCAAACTGCTAGAGGTTATCATAGACAATAATCTCAAATTTGACCTACAGGTCAACAAAACCATACAGACCATCAATAAGAAGCTTGGATCACTGTATAGAAACAAGACATTTTTAACTCCACTGGCTAGGACAGTAATCACACCTACTCTCTACTCTTGTATATGCCTTGCCTGTACAAATCCAAACTAGGTAAGCTGTCCCATAGCTACAATCATATTGTCAGATTCGGCACTGGCTCCACCTATAGAACCCACCACTGCCAAAACCTTAAACAACTAGAGTGGCTAGAACTGCCCAGCTTAATTCAATTCAATCAACTCGTAATAGCGCACAAAATTTTGTATGACCCTGAGGAATACCCCCCCTCACTTAACAATATTATTAAGCCATATAGCACCCTAAGATCCCTACGGTCAGCCGATAAACTACTGGTCCAAACCCACAAAGCTAATAACTCTGCTGGTGAATCCCTGTTTGCCAAATTTGTTGGCAAAACCTGGAATTCATTGCCAAACTATATAACTCTACAATCCTCCAAAAGTCTTTTAAAAAAAAAACTCAAACAGTATCTCAAAGTGAATTGGCTTAGCCCATGTACCAACCCTGATTAAGTTATAAACTGAAAGCAGATTCTGTAATTATCATAACTTGTAACTATGTCACCAAGCTCTGCTTTCAATCGGATGTCTCTTACTTTTAAGTGTGACTGTCCATGAGAATTGTGAGTCCCTTCTAGGGAACACTGCTAAGCCATTGTATATAATCACTTTGTTTTTATAATTGTTTGCTAACTTCTGTGCAATCTATGTAAGTTTGTCTATGTGGAGCTTTTCTCGCTGGGCCTCTGCTGAAAATGGACATGTATCCAGTTGGACTATCCCAGTAAACAAATGTAAAATAAATAAATAAAAATAAATATTGCATTTATTCTGCTGCATTTATTACTGCTTGTTAGTAGCCTGATTAAATTGTAACTGTTATTCTAAGCCTTTGGTTGAAGCACTTGGGCTTCAGACCAGTTGTTTTACATTAAGAAAGTTTGTGGTCTGCACTGTTGTGGCAGGACAGGTACCTTACAGCCTTCTAAGTTGGGAGTTGCTGATTGAAGGCTTAGTGTCTGTTATTCTAAGAGTGTATTTGTTCTGGTTTAAGCACTTGGGCTTTGGGGCAGTTATTTTACATTAAGAAGGTGTGGTCTGCACTCTTGTGGGAGGAGAGGGTAGATTCTTTCCTTCTGAACTGGGAGTTTCTGGTTAAAGGCTTATTGCACCTGCTTATTTGAACTGTTTCTTTCTGAAACTGGTACGCTTTGTTTGCTGTAGCATAGACTAAATTCAGATCTGCTGAATCTAGCTTTGTATAAACTGAGCACTAATCCAGACCATCTTTTTTGGAGAAGGTTCCCCTGCACCCTAGTGGCAGGAGTGTGCAATTAGAACTTGTCTGATCAAAGACTGCTGGAACGGGGCTCAGTTTTTAGCTTTTTATTGGTTAATTTGTTTAAATCAGTTTGTTCATTTGCTACTGTTATATTAAAAAAAAAATACACTTTATGCATTGCCGCTTAGCTAGGGTTAACCTATTCCTGGCGCCATAAAGTCTGCTCTTCAAATTTTCCCTTAGAACTAGACAGTTTTTTTAGTTTTAGTCCTTGAGCTCAGCACTCATTGTAAGCACTAAATAAGCTACAAATTACTACAGCGCTCAACTTTCCTCACTTGTCTAGAGGAAAACAGTTTTTAGTACTTAATAAATAAGCACCTATCCAGGCATGTCTAAGGGTCAGTTCCTGGTGTTTTCCCCTGTCTACCTGATGAATCTGGGCATCTTGGGGCAATGGAAACATTGCCTCATGTACACAGACAACCCTCTCCTCCTACCACCCAACACTACAACATGTGAGAGATGAACTTATATAGCCAAACTGGAAGCAAAGCTCTCTTCACCCAAGACTGGACTAGACAGTCAAGAGAAGAAGGTAAACACTTGCATCACACCACACTCATCACATAGTCCCTTAAAACCTACACCACCAAAACACACACATAGCAACACAAAACACACAACTACATTCACGGAGGCTCTCAATAAAAGTCTGCTCAAGCAACAGAGACCTCCAGAGCAGAAACACATGCAACCTCCACCCCCAACACAACCCAAATGATACATAGCCCACAAACTTAGTGTGCCACTCAATTACAGCCCATACACTCTAGTCATAGGTGAATCTATAGTCAGGCACACTGATGTTCCACTCACCAGGCTAAATAAGGAGAAAGTTACTGTCAACTACCTGTCGGGTGCCAGGATCCGCCACATAATGCACCCACTCTGGTCACTCCACAACAAGTACAAATATGACTCTGTCATTGTCCATGTTGGTGTGAATGACCTGAGATGTACCTCTCTGGATTACATGAAAAGAGACATGGAGGAGCTCTCCGATCTTGTAGCCCAGGCAGGTATGACTCTAGCCCTGAGTAGCATCCTGTCATCACCCAGAATGATACCACAGTACAAGGATAAAATGATTATCTTCAACAATTGGCTAAGCTTCTGGTGTCATTCTAAGGGGATCCAGTATCTGTCTGCCTGGGATGACATGATCGACAGACCATGATGCTTTGCCAGAGATGGCCTGCACCTGTCACCCTTGGGATTCTGGATACTGGCTAAGGCTATTGCCACCCCTATACTGCCTTTTTTAGGCAATGTTCAAATGACAAATTCACCACCATAACAGGTACAAGAAATCTGAGGGTAATGCAACTCAATGCTAGAAGTCTAAACCTCAAAATGCATTCACTCGAGGCACTCATCGACATCTGTGCAGTGACAGAGACCTGGTTCAAGGCTCCAGAGATCACCCCTGCATTACCAGGCTGTAATTCATACCACATCTTTTGGCCACCTAACCTGGACCAAAACACTAAAGGTGGAGGCGTGTCCATATTCATTAAGGATATCCACACCTCCAGGCTAGTTGCTCAGCATAATGCATCCGATATTATCCAAGTGCAACTAACTCTGGGCAAGACCACAATCCAAATTGTAACTTGCTACAGATCCCCCACCATGCCCCAGGATTCCCACTCCTCATTTCTTGATACACTGAAAAATATTAGGGTACAACCCAACACCCTAATAATGGATGATTTCAACTACCCCACCATTAACTGGGAAAGCTACTCATGTACCAACTCTTTTGCTCAACGTTCTCTGGAATTCATAAATTGCAACCCCTTGGATCAACTTATCAACACCCCCACCAGGGGCAGCAATATCCTAGACCTGGTCATTATCAATATGGGTGACCGGTGTTCCACACCAGAGGTCAATTCCTCATTGGTCAGATCCGACCACAAGCTAATCAGCCTAGACATCCACATCCCACCCCCACCCCTCATTAGGGAAACCACAGTAAAAAATTTCTCCAAAGCCAACTTCATGCTTCTTAAGACAGAAGTGGCAAACTTTATGACACCCATGCAGATGGACAATAAAGGTACGACTGCTGAATCCTACACAAATGCACTTTATAAGCACTTACACGAGTACACGGATCATGCTATCCCTAAACGAACCAAGATGGTATCCTCCAAAAAAAAGGAAGCCAATCTGGTGGTCCTCTGCCATAAACAAACTCTACAACAGAAGAAAGAAACTGTTGCAAAAAGGAGTAAAATCCCATGACTAGAAGATTTCCCTGGTCAGCCTCAGTAAAAAGCTGAGATCCCTAATAAAGTCCTCCAAAGCTAGTTATGAAAACAAAATTGCCACTGATTCTAAAGACAACCACAAAGCATTCTATAGCTATGTCAAGAATCTCAATGGCAACACTCAGATCTGCTCTGAGTTACAGCACAATGGCACTAAATATACAGAACCAACTGATATTGCCAGCATCCTGGCAGATAGGTTCAGTGCTAACTTTACCCCCCCCCCACCCCCTAAAGGGACCATCTCTATACTGGAAGAATGCAAAGTTCCTGTAATCACAGCTGCACAGGTAAAAAACACACTCTCCAAACCCAAGAATGCAGCATACATGGGACCTGACAACATCCCAGGCTGCAATCTACATGAACTACAGAATGAACTGGCACCCCACCTAAGCACCATGCTCAATCATAGCCTCCCTTCAGGCTTTGTGTACACTGAATGGTGCTCAGTGAAGGTTATCCCACTCCACAAAGGAACTACTGCCCCATCAGCCTAACGAGCCTTGTCTGCAAGGCCATGGAACGTATCATCATGGAACTTATAAACAAAGACATTGGTAATCTCCAAACTCTGGACCCCACCCAGTTCGGGTTTGTAAAAGGGAAATCATGTCTCCTAAACCTGATTGACTTCTTTGAAGCAGTCACCAAAGCTGTAGACAAGGGTAAGGTGGTTCACATAGCCTATCTAGAGCTCACCAAGGCTTTTGACACCATCCCCCCACTCTGGAATTATAGATAAACTTATTAAACTAGGTATAAATCCCTATGTCATAAGATGGGTTGCCAAATGGCTCACTGACAGACCCCACACTGTGAAAGTAGCAGACTCCAAATCCGACTTCAGACCAGTGACAAGTGAAGTACCACAGGGTTCAGTCCTGGGTCCTCTCCTGTATCTACTTTTCTGAAGTACAGGCTAACACAGAAGGTCTTTGGCTAATGAAGTTCACAGATGACTGCAAACTAGGAGCCATAAATGAAACTCCTAACAATGTGGACATCCTACAAAAGGGCCTTACTGAGATAGATGCCTGGTGTTAAAGCCATGGCCTCAAGCTCAATGCCAAAAAGTGCATTGTCATCCCTTTTGGTAAAAACTCTGTACCCATGAGCTACCACATAGGGGGTAGTCTACTTAACACCAAAAGTGTAGTAAGAGACCTTGGGACACAGGTGGACAGTAGTCTCTCCTTTGATAATCACAGCGCCACAGTACTCAGGAAATCCTTCTATGTGGCACACTTCATCACAAAAGGTTTCTCATCCAGGAAAAAATAGGTCATTGTTCCTCTCTACTCATCACTCATTAGACCCATTGTAGAGTAGAATGCCCCTTTTGGTATGTACCTCATAAGACATCTACAACAACTGGAAAGGCTGCAGAAATACCTCACAAAGAGGATTACCAGCCTCAAACAAATGCCCTACAATGACCGTCTCAAAAAACTCCAGCTTTACTCCGTCGCATATCACCTACTCAGAGGCAATCTCTGCCTAACATACAAAGCTATGTCAAACCCAGATCTGTTGGAAATGCTCCACTTAAAGGAATCCCAATTCCTCCAAGCTACACGCTCTAGGGACCTAAACCTTGTTACCACAATAAACAGAACAGGCTGGAGGGATAGATTCCTGTCCCAGAGACTTCCCATACTCTGGAACATGCTACCTTTCTATATCAAACAAAGCTCCCCTTTAGCACTCTTCAAGAAAAATCTTGATGATTGGATGGAATATAAGAAATTCATCCCAGGGATCACCTCTGTGGGCCTATTCGACAGGGGCACAGGAAAATAATTTTCTTGGGTGGCAAAAGCCAGGATACCTTTTTGGCTAAGCTTGTATAAGACCTAGGGCTGATAGCCTAGTACCTACCTATGAACCTATGAAACTATGAACCATACAGCCCAACACCTTAGTCATGGGAGATTTCAACTATCCTTCCATAGACACACACAAGCAAAAACAAACTTGTCCTGAGGGTCTTAGATTTTGTTAACGCAAATGTGCAGGAACAGATAGTCTGCACCCCAACTAGGGGTTCTAATGTTCTGGACATCGTATTCACCAACATGGGAGGTTCACTGTACTTCCCTCCCTGGTTAGCTCAGACCATAAATCAGTCTTGTCTGAAGTAACAACCGGAACTGAAGCCCTCACAGGAACAAAAATTATAAAAAAAAACTTTACCAAAGCTAATTAGAGCCTACTAGGCGATAGTATAAAAAGTTTCATACCACCTGCAATCCCAGACATCAATGATCACTATGCAGAAGCGTACACAAATGCCCTATACAAACTGCTGTACTTGACTAGATCAAAACCAGGTCTTCCCGTACAAATAAGCCACCATGGTGGTCTTCAAGTATAAACAGATTATATAACAAGGAAGAAACTGTTGTCCAAAACCAAGAGGGATATCACTGCAGAGGAAGAGTTCCCTCCTAAGCCTAAACAGGAAAATCAGAAATCTTGTAAAGTCTTCTAAAGCAAATGAAGAAACTAAAATCGTATCCATAGCCAAGGATAATCATGAGGCATTCTTTAACTACATCTGAAATCTAACAGGGAAGGCCTATGTGCTGAAATGATTGTAGATGGGATCACTCATGCCACACTGGAAGATGTCATCAACCTGCTAGCTAACAGATTCAGAGCAAACTTCACCCCCCCATCCCTACCCACCGTATCCCAAAGCATACCTGACCCCAGCACTCTGCTAAGTATCTCTAGAGAACAGGTCACCTCTGCACTCATCAAGGCCAAAAACATGGCCTCAGTGAGACAAGATAATATCCCAAGTTGTTTACTAAACAATCTAAAACAAGACCTAGAGGACCCACTTGGCATTCTCTTTAATCATAGCTTGAGAACAGGCTATATTCCTGCAGAATGGAGGACAGCAACAGTAATCTCCCTGCACAAAGGGGGGCCATCACCTGTCCCTGGGAACTACAGACTCATAAGTCTAACCAGCCTCATCTGCAAGGCCATGGAAACAATTATCATGGACCTTATCAACAAGGACATAGGCAACCTCCCAATGCTGGATCATCCCAGTTTGGCTTCATTAAGGGTAGATCATGCATATTAAACCTGGTGGACGTCTTTGGGAATATCACCAAAGCCATGGATGAAGGTAAGTCAGTGCACACTGCCTGTGTCGACCTTGCCATGCTTTTGACACAATTCCCCACTCTGGCATTGTTGAGAAATTCTCCCAGATAGGGCTTAACCCTTATGTTACTAGATGGGTAGCCAACTGGTTCACCGATGGAACACACTCTGTCAAAACCGATGACTCCACCTCCACCAGTAGACCTGTTACCAGTGGAGTACCACAGGGGTCATTGCTGGCCCCCTTACGGTTTGGCATCTATTTCTCAGAAGTCCAGACCAAATTATACAGCCTTTGTCTTACCAAGTTTGCTTATGATTGCAAACTGGGAGCAATCATTGAGTCTCCCAAGGATATCAACATATTACAAGAAGGGCTACCAGAAACAAATGATTGGTGCCAAAGCCTTGGTCTAAAATTAAATGCAAAGAAATGTATTATTATTATTCCCTCTGGCAAAATGCAATTCCCTACAAATTACAATATTGACAACACTCCCCTGAGATCCAACCCAGTTGTGTGAGACTTGGAACACAGGTTGATAACAATCTGAATGTTGACCACCAAGTTTCCACAATGGTCAAGGAAAACCTTCTATGTTGCACACCTCATAAGCAAGGGCATAGCATCCAGGTCAAGGGATGTCATAACTCCACTGTACTCCTCACCTGACACTTGCAGCAGCTGGAGAGACCTCCGAGGTTTCTCACTAAGAAAATACATGGACTCCAAACCAAGATCTACATAGACAGGCTGAAAGCCCTGTCACTTTACTCTGTATCATATAGGCTGCTGAGAGGTGACTTATGCCTGGCCTGTAGGGCAATCTCTGACCCTGCTCTAATGGAAATCCAAGTCAAATGACATGAGTCACTCACTCTAGGGATCTCAACCTAGCTTGTGGCATTAACAGAACTTGCTGGAGAGACAGATATGTCTCCCAGAGGCTGTCCCTTCCCTGGAATAGACTTCCTGTTCACATAAACTCCTCACTGACCCTGTTTAAACGCAACCTAGATAAGTGGATGGGAGACCACAAATGCACCGCTGCGATGGCATCCATTTCCTTCGTGGACAGGGGTAGCCAGTATTGATCACAGACCCATTCTGTTCATAAATTCATTCTACTAACTACCCAAAAAGAACAAATGGTGATACCTGGGATTAAAATGCCAAGGCTTGTAAAATCTCTAAGGCTGCTAGCTTAGTAACAATCTATGAACCTCTGAAGCTATGAACAACAGGTGCTTGTATGCAAATAAGTTACAGGGAAAGGCACACTGATTCAGTACTTGTTTGTACAGCAGGTGGCTACATGCAAATCTTTATCTACAAAACTCAAATGGGTTTGGTATCTACAGTATGTAATTAAATGTTATTGACAAGGTTTGCATGTGAGTATTTTTTAAGGCTGAGGTTACAGGCAAGCTGCCTAACAGTTAACAACATTCTAGGTGGTTAACGTGCCCATCAAAGAACAGATACTGACGCAGACACAAAAGCAAATGACAGTGGTGTCACAGTACCTGACAGGCTTAGCTAGTTCACAGACACCCTAGCAAACAAGATCCTTTACAGTTCTACCAAGGTCTTTGAATCCATAAGAAAGAAAGTTGCAATGTAATTGTAACTGGTACTAGTCTGACCTCTTCTGAAATACTGTATCCAGTTCAGGAGACCAAAATGAAATATGGAAATCAGAGTCACAAAGTTCAAAGGAGATGCATGAAGTCAATGTGCCAGTCTTCAGATTCTGATATTACTTCAGTCAGACAGATGTGCTGTTTCTATTCTGGCAGCACTTTCACACATGTTTATACTTGATACAGACTTATTTATCACCTTATTATGTTTGCAGTGTAAATGAACAGGAATGCATTCCTCGCCTACAACTATTGAGTCCTTTGTAGTAAAATGTAAATTCCAATGTAATTCTTACGCTCCTTAGTTTTCACACATATGTCATAACAAATTCTGCAGGCAGGTACTTAAATCTTGTATCTTTATATAAAATTATTTATTTAAATACTGTTAGAAGTGACTGAACATACTAGGCCTTTTGTGCTCTGCGTAGTATTGTAATTAAATATTTTAGTTGGAGGGGGGTTTCTCCCCCAGTCCTCTGTTTAAATGGGAAATGCTCAGTAACAGTTAAGCCAGATGAAGCATAATAAATAAAAAATCTACAAAACTGCTTTAGCAAATGCCATCTCCCCTGAATCTGTTTCCTAAAGAATGCCCTTCAGATACCTCATCTTTATGCAGATGACATGGTCATTTACAGGTCAAACATATCCCAATCTCTTGTACAAACTCAGCTCCAAGATGGCCTCTAACCCCTCAACCAGTGGTAACTAGGCCAGAAACTCATAAACAATCCTACCTGGAACCAACCAAAAAATAGCCAAAACACTCAACTTCCTTAACTTTAAAGATGTTAACAATACCACCATAGAAATTTCCATGTCCTTCAAATACGTTGGCATTTAGCTAGGGTAATCTTCACTTTCAACTACACATTCAAAATACATGTAAAACCATCAACACACTACTGTTTTGGGTGAACAAGCTATCGCTTGTTTTGTCAGGCAAAGGCCTACTCTTATCTCAACTTGAAAATGGATGACCCATTATAACTGCAACCTCATAGAAAAATGCCACCACCTTGCAAATCATCTCCAATAAAATCTACTGGTTCATTGCTAATGCTGCCAGTAATGAACACCTCTGCCTAACTTTTGCCAAAGCTATATGGCTCCCAAAATATCTGAAAACCAACCTCCCACTAGGATCACTAATTCACAAAGCCTTTTCTCCTGATACATCATCTCTTCTCACTCATAAAACTTTTTACAAACCCCCCCACATAATCTCAGGGGTATCTCTCTCAGTCTCAACCCAACTTACTAACTCCAAAAACTAAGCTTTACCCCTTTACCCTAATATCCCCCTCTTCCTCTTACTGTTACTGTCAACATCATACCATACATCACTGCATTACCAAAAAACACCACCTACCCTCCCTGACAGCTCCCACTCACTTATCAACCATCCCACATTTCCAGTCTCTCCCTCCAACCTCTTTACAATAAAAACATATCCGAATGGATCTCTTTCCACCTCTACAATAGCTAGAACCCCCTTGTACTCTGAGCTTGCTCTCCTTTTTGCTTGATGTCCTTGATACACTACTGTTGGCTGATGACATCCACCCCAACCCTGGACCTTCAGCCTGTACCTCTCACAACAAACACCCTTACCTCACCCCCCCTCCAGACATTACCCCAAATCCACTCTCCCTCACCTAAGTCTCTAACTATTTTCTCTCTGAAGAGCCAAAGTATATTGTTAACAAAATCACAGTTTTGCACACTTGGATCTCTCTAAACTCCTCTCATATCCAACCCTCTCAGAAACCTGGTTAAAGCCTCACATTTCAGTCCCTGAAATCCTTCCCCCAGGCTACATATTTTGCACTGATAGAACAAACAAGAAAGGTGGAGGTGTTACCATCCTCTACTCTGACCAACTTACTCTGACTCCACTCACAGTTTCCATACCCAGCTTTGCTCCTGCTGAAATCCGTATTGTAAACTGCCATCTCAACCCTCATAAAATGTTCACCATTGTATCCATCTATATCCCCTCTGGTGACAACATCCCCACTCTTGAAAACGTTCTCTCCTGCCTCACCCAACATGTTCCCTATGAAGTCATTATACTGGGTGACGTCAACATCGATCGGGCTTCCCTATCCTCCTTATCTACTAGCCTCAGTCTGTACGACTTTCACCAACTGATATCTTCCCCTATTACGACCAACAGAAACTCTATTACTGGTTCTGTAACAGCTTGGATCCTTACTTCTGATCCAAGTCTCTATCATAGCCCTGGAATTCTTCCTAGCTCTCTAAGTGATCATGTCCCTACCTATAAACATAGACATTTCAAACATTCACCCAAAGAACACCATTACCAAGACTGTCGCAATCTAACTCAATTCGATCCTGATACATTTAACTCTACACTGTCCAACATCAATCGGACCTTCCTTCATAACCTCCCTCTTAATGATGCTGTAATTACTTTCAATAAAATATTTCTGGATATAGTGAACTCTATGGCCCCATCCAGAAAAGTCAGGGTAAAATCAAACTATGCCCCCTGGCTCACTAAGCAAACATGCTCTATTATGCATCAGAGGGATGCTGCTTGGAAAACTTGGAGTAAATATAAAACTCCTCCCCTACTCCAACATTACAAAGAACTGCAAAACAAGTGTAAAAAACTAGTCATCAAAGACAAAACAAAAACATTCTTCACCTCCAACTAACGTAGTCCACACAAAACCCCCAAAAGATTTTGGTCCACTGTTAATAAAATCATCTACCCAAGCAACCCCCCTACTCCTAACCCCTTCCCTCTCCATACTGCTGTTCTATTAAATAGTTACTTTATAGAAACAATTCAAAAACTAACTCAACAAAGTCCCACTGCCTCTTCTCTGCCTGTCCCTCCCAGTCCCTCTTCCTCCAATACTTTCTCCTTCCAACCAGTTCCCACTGACTTCATCAAAACCCAAATGAATAAACTCAAATCCTGTTCTCCCTCTGTCGACAGGTTACCTCCTCACTTCCTTAACATTGCTGCTAAATCTATTGCCTACCCCGTGTCTATTGTTATTAATCGTTCTATTCCCAAAGCTCTTGTCCCTGATGTATAGAAATCCTTTTTTGCTATCCCTTGCCATAAAGGAGGAAACTCCACTACTCCATCCAACTATCGTCTCATTGCCATAATATCCCCCTTTCCGAAATTCTAGAAAAATGTGTGCACACCCAACTACTTAAACACTTACTGGATAACAACCTTCGAATCACCCCCCCCAGCACGGCTTTAGACCCTGTCACAGCACATCTACTGCTCTACTCTGATTCACCCAAACAGCAGCAGAAGCCCAGGATAACAACCTACTGGTTTCCTGTCTATTCCTTGACCTATCCAAGGCCTTCAATATGGTTTCTCACCCTAAACTGATAAGTAAACATTCTGATCTTCACCTCTCTATCCCCTCTATAAATTGGTTCTCTAGTTACTTATCTAACAGACAACAATCGATACGCTGGCGAATTGTCTCCTCCCCATTTCTACCTGTCAACACTGGTGTTCCCCTAGGCTCCATTTTAGGTCAGCTCTTGTTCAATATCTTCACTAACAGATTACACACCGCTACTAACCTCTCTACATGCTTACGATATGTTGATGACTCAACCCTTATTACCATCGCACACAGCATCCCAAAACTCCATGTTCTTATCTAAGACACTTTCACCTCCATTGAAACCTGATTATCAATTAATATTAAAGCCTAATAAAATAAAACTGTTACTTTTCCTTCCTAAAACACTGGCACAATATACATTCTATTTCTCCATTACTTCCCTTAACAATACTATCATCAGACCTGAACCCCATACTAAATTACATGGTGTCGCTATCGACGATGAACTAAAATTTGACATACATATCAATCTTTGTATAAAAAAACACCAAAACCATGGTCTTCTATACCAGAATCATAAATTGCTCTCCCCCTCCACCAAACCTTCCCTTGCCTTGTCTCTTCTCTTACCCTGTCTTCTGTATGCACTACCAATCCTTACTAACCTTCAGTCATCTGTCCTCACCAAATTTGAACAAACATACAACAAAATTGCTAGATTTGCCTCCAGTCACCCCTATAAATCCCACCACTGCCTCGCTCTTAAGTCTTTACAATGGCCTGAATTCCCTAAACAACTTCTTCCACAACTGCATATTACTCAGTTCTCTATAACCCCACTTCCTGCCCCTCCATCTCTAATATTGTATCTCTCTATAACCCCTGACGTCAGCTTCATACATCTCACAAACATCTTCTGGACATCTACAAACTGACAAAAAATATTGGAAAGTCCCTATAAAAATTCTCTCTAGCCGACACCTGGAATGCCATTCCCCTTAATATAAGAAGTATCTCCCATAAAGTCCAATTCAGACTTGAACTTAAACACTACCTACAAAAGACCTGGTTCTGTCCTTGTCGAGCGCCAACATGATATCCATCTGCTTTCTTCACAACTCTCTGACTCTAATCATTTTTATTTCTAATGTTTTTATTATGGTTTACATACATTTTGCTTTGTTTATATTTTTATATATGAAGTACCTTGCTGTTACTGTACTTTCAGTCTGCAGCTAGAACACAACTGTTTAAAATAGTGGATTTTTATCTTTATTTTTGATGTATAACTTCTTGATATTATACCTTTGTAAGTCTAGATCTTTCTTGTAAAATTGTTACTTGTATCTGGAGCTTTTCTCCTCGGGTCTCTACTGAAAATGCCCCCCCCCCAATTCAAAGATGGCTGCCATGCTGTAAACACTGCTAAACTGCAGCTCTTCAATTAACCCGAGGAAAATCTCTGATCTGAGTGGGTATCAGGAGGTTTAAACATCAAATTGACGATAAAAAGTTGCATTTATACTTACCTAATCTAAAATCAGTTAAAAAAGTGGGGAAAAAAAGTATTTATCCATCAGGATTACAAGTGATTACTTTGCTCTGAAGAGAGAAACAAACAAAGGACCATGTGCTTTCTTTATTCTGCCTTTCTGCTTGGGGAAAGAAAAATCTTGCAACAAGGAAAAACCATGGAAACAACTACTACTAAGACAAAATTGTCAGAACTACAGTTGCCAGTAAAGGATGGAACTGCGAAAAAACAAAGGATTACTAGACAGCAGGAACAACAGAAACCAGAAACTAGATCCAGGACTGATCAGCCACTAAACATGGAGGATATCAAACACGCTTTACTACCTATACAGGAAGCTCTAAAGGACTTGACCTCACAAATACAAACATTTGGAGTTTTATGCAATCAATTGCTTCAGAGAATGAACAAAACTGAGACCAGAATTTCTGAAACAGAGGACAAAATTGACATGCTAGGGAAAAAATCAAAGGTATGTGATGTGGATGTACAAGCCATGCAAAATAAACTTATTGATTTAGAAGCAAGGTCTAGAAGAAATAATAATATTATTATAAGAGGAATCCCTGAAAACATCCAGTATGCAGAGCTAATACCAGCCATAACACAAATATATGAAATCCTGTTAAATAATGCTGATGGGGTGAAACAGATTGTAATAGAAAGGGCACACAGAGCGCTGAGAGAGGTACAAGCTTCTACTATGCCTAGACCAGTATATGTTAAGATATTGAACTTTCAAGATGTTAGCACAATACTGTTTACTGCAAAAAAAATGGTGGCTATGTTATGTGGAAAAATGTTAAAATATTTCTGGCTCAAGATTTACCATTACAAGTAAGGCAGACTAGACAGTCTTTATCTGCTTACTGTAAATTTCTGATTGATAAACAAATTAAATTCCAGATGAAATACCCCAATATGCTTACATTTATGGTGGATGGCACTAAATATTCTGTTTCCAATAAAAATCAGGCAAAAGAAGTGTTTCTGAAAGTTTTTAAAGTTCTACCTGCATCAGAGGGCTGAAAAGAACTTCCATTGAGACTGGCATGTTCCTGTAGTCAGATCCAGCATGTATTTTACCTCAAGGCTTTTCTAATCTTTTGTTTCTTCACTAAACTGTTCAGGCCTCTGAAAAAGCAATAAAACTGTTTGTTTATACTAATCTGAGGGTCTGCTGTCTGGTTTCCAGACTTTTATGACCTCCAAGGTCTATTTCCATTGTGTGGTAAATAGGAAATGCCTGGATTTCAACTGAGAGTGTCGATTTGGATGTAACACTTCATGTGGTCCTGCTGTGAAAGAGGTCCCCCGTCGTATTTCTGATGGTTTCCTGGCTTGAGAAGACAAAGAGAACTGAAAATAATATGTTAACGTTCTTTTTATAACGAAATAACATTACAGTATGTACTTAAAGCACATAATAACATGTACTTTTACTATTTTTTTCTTCTTTTATAGGTGTGAACCAAAATTGTTTTTTTTACTATATGCAGTGAGTGGCAGGCACTGTGTAGGGTACAGATTTAAAATGCAGGATGCATTTTTTTTTTCTCTCTCTCTCCTCTCTTCTGTAAAACGTTTATGTACATAATGATTGCAACAAAACAGATACTTAAGGTAGGATAAAATAAGTACCCAATCTACTAAAACTTTCCTTTACACAGTAATAACCTTAGAAATGAGATTTGTTTAACTAATAGTTAAACCAAAGCTGTAGTTAAGTAGCGGTGTTTGGTAGGGAATGTGTAGTTTAGACTTTGATGTAGATATGCTAGAATATATAGGTTGTAAGTTTAGGAAATGTTTTAAATGTTATTACCTGAAGTTTTTCAATGTGTTGGTGTGTTTAACCTTGTTTATATTTTCTCTTATACAAGACCTATATAAATCCTGGTCCAGGGGTAAAGTGGGTAAGCAGTGGTTAGGGACGGGATGTAGGAAATGCTTCCAGATTAGATATAGTGTACAGTCAATACATGTCAATGTGATAATTCCCCTCTTATATTGTTATTTGATACCAAGACCTGCAAATGTGGGAGTTGAACTCATGGAATGTTAAAGGGCTCCAGAACTTGAAGAAGAGAAAGCTGTTGCTACACATATTATTACAGGACAAAGCACTGTTTGTATTTCTACAGGAAGCACATTTGATGAATGAACAATGGAATGATATTAGAAAAAATAACTTGATTAGAGAGCTAGTGACATCAGAAGGTAAGACAAACAGTGCGGAAGTGGCTATAATTATCAAAACCCAATACAAAGATAGGATTTTAGACTCCAAAGTGGATCCAAATGGGCGATGGTGTTATGTGATTTTATCAGATAATGCATTTCATAAACCTATCCTACTTTTGAATATATATGCCCCATGTAATGATCAACACAGTTTCATAGCATCATTATATCCAATATTAACACAATATGAACTTAAACCCACCAAATAACCTAAGAAACTCTACCTCTAAATTCTCTCTACAACCTGTCTCCACATCTTGCATATACAGACTCCTGCACAAACTAAAACCCTGTACCCCCTCTGCTGACAAGCTCCCCTCACTCTTTCTACAAAAGGCTGCTAAGGTTATCGCATATCCTATATCTATCCTCATAAATAGGATATTCAAAGAAGGAAACATCCCAGATATCTGGAAAGTCTCTCATATTATCCCACTTCATAAAGGTGGAAACTCCTTAGAATACTCTAACTATAGACCAATTGCTCTCCTCTCACCTTTAGCCAAGATCATGGAGAAATGTATCCACCATCAACTTGTACAACATCTCTCTCTTCACAACATAATAGCAAACTCTCAACATGGTTTTAGACCACATCATAGTACTACTACTGCCCTGCTTTCCTTTGTAGACACTATTAATCAAAACCGTAATAACAACCTACTCTCTTCTGCCCTCTTCATTGACCTCTCCAAAGCATTCGATATGGTCAACCACTCCTTATTAATTAATACTCTTGAATCCCTATCTTTTGATATTCCAGCCATTAAATGGTTTAATTCCTATCTCACAAATGGAAAACAAGCTGTTCTTTGGGACAACCATATTTCTTCACTCTTGCCTGTTTCTATCGGAGTTCCACAAGGCTCAATTCTTGGCCCACTTCTCTTTTCTCTCTTCATTAATGATCTTCATACTATAATCCCTCAAGCAACCTGCATTCAATATGCTGATGATTCTACACTCATCTGCACTGCATCCTCCACCCCAGAGCTTATCTCTCTTACTCAAAATGTCTTCAATACCATAGAAACATGGTTCTCCAGCCGATTCCTCTTATTAAATGCTAAAAAAACTAAACTGCTCCTTTTCACACCCACTACTAGGACATCCCTCCTAAACTTCTCTATCTACTCCAACAGTGCCACTGTCATTTCACCTGACTCTACCACTAAATTGTTAGGTATTACCATTGATAATAATCTCTCTTTCAACCAACACATAAACAACTCCATAAAACAAGTCAACAGAAAAATAGGATCCTTATATCGAATCAGACCGTTCCTTACTCCATCTACCAGAACTAGGATTGCTCATTCCCATCTTATTTCTACTCTTCTTTATGCCTCACCTATCTTCACCAACCTCAAGAAGAACAACCTAAACAAACTAACTACCTGCTACAATAACATTGCCGGCGCTACAGGTAACACCTACAGAACTCATCACTGTGTTAACTTGAAGCAACTAGGCTGGCTAGAGTATCAGAACTATCTTGCAATCCACCAACTTACCATTGCCCACAAAATACTGTACCAACCAAACAACACCCCTATACTCTCTCAACTCATAATTCCCTATAATAATCTCAACTCTCTCCGCTCATCTACGAAGTTACTGACTAGTTCCATAAAATCAAACAACACTGCTGGTGACTCCCTTTTTACCAACTCTGTAGGTTCAAAATGGAATTCGTTACCTAGCAACATAACAAAGATTACATCACTGCCTCTCTTCAAACAAAATATTAAACTCCACTTCCAAAATCACTGGCTCTGCTCCTGTAGCAACCCTGATTAACCTGATTCCCAATACTTTAACTTTACTATAACTACCTCTTCTCTGACTCTACTTCTCCACTTGGCATTCTTCCCTTCCTCCCACACTGTCTTCTAATTTGCTTCATTGCCTATTACTGTCCTAACTTAATACTTTTCATAATCTAACTCCCTTTTATTTATTTTATTCTTTTCCCCTTATTCTTTACACTCTTTTTTTTACCTACTCTCCCTGTATCCATACCTTACATGTATCTCTGTTTTTCTGTATAAAATTTAACATATTTTTTCCCTAGTCTGTAACTGTGAGGGGAAGTAATTAATTCATGCACCTTTAATCTTAAGACATATAGCTTCTTATTTTCTTGTAAATATGTATGATAGAAATTAACACTTGTAGTAACAATCTTAAATTGTTCAGTTTGTTATTATTGTTTCATTAACATGCATACTAATATTTTTTGTCTCTATGTACTAATTTTTGTGGAGCTTTTCTCCCCGGGCCTCTACTGAAAATGAAATTTTCTCCAGCTAGACTAGCCCGGTTAACAAATGTAAAATAAAATAAATAAAATAAATGATGGTTATTATTTTGTTGTGGGTGGGGACTGGAATACCTATCAAAATCCAAAGTTGGATAGGTCTTGTCCACAAAGAGCATTTAATAAGCAGGCCGGGATAGCATTAAATGATTTTAAGGAAGATTTTCAATTATATGACCCCTTTTCTTATTCACAAGATATTAATAATGCAAATAAATACACCTTCTATTCACCATGCCACAAAATGTGGGCTAGAATAGATTACTTTTTGATATCTAAAGCACTAACGAATTTAGAACCAGTGGTGGTTATACATACTCGTCATCTATCAGATCACTCAAAAATTTCGTTAAAATTTTCTAAAGATTTAAAAGACACAAGAAGGCATAGGGGTTATAATTGGTCACTCAACCCAAATCTTTTAAGTAAAAAAGAGATAGCAGACGGAATTATAAAATATTTGAAAGAATTTACAGATAGCTTGAAGCTCCAAAAACATACTCCTGACATTGAATGGGTGACAGCTAAAGCTCAAATTAGAGGATTTCTTATATAAAATCCTCATATTATAAGAAAATTCATAATAGTGATATTCAAAAACTAGAAATAAGAATAAAACAACTTGATAATGAGCTGATTCAGAATTTTAACGCTCAAACTGAGGAGGAAATGTTGAATCTTCAAAGGGATCTCTTTTTGCTTCATAATAATAAATTAACACTTCAAGAACATAGGTGTTTAGTGAAATATGCTAATAATGTTCAAATACCATCAAAAGCACTGGAAAGGATTATAAATCAATCAAAAACAACTGGATATATTTCGGAAATACAGTATAACGACACAATATATTCTAAAACTGAGGATATTGTTGATGTTTTTGGGAAAATCTATGCTAAGGTATATGAGGGGCAAACTGATAGGTCTCTACATAACCAGAATAAAAGTTTTCTGCAAAAAATTAACTATCCAGAATTGGAAGAGAGCCTGCAAAGTGACCTGATTAAACCTATTTCTAAAGAAGAAATAGTATATACAATTCAACATATGAAAGCACATAAGTCGCCAGGGCCTGATGGTATTACAGCTGAATTTTACAAAGAGTTTGCTGATAGTTTGGGAAAAGAATTGTCTCATGTATTTAATTATATAACTAAAAATAAAATTAGTGACCCCCACCTCAATGCGTCAAGAACAATTTTCATACATAAAACCAATTCAGATCCCTTTAACCCAGATAATTACAGACCAATAGCACTAATGAATGTGGATATGAAAATGTTAACATCAATTATAGCATCGAGACTAAAGAAGGTTTTGATATATCTAATTTCTAAGGAACAAGCTGGATTTATGGCAACTAGACAAACTAGCGATAACACACTTACACTGCATAATATGATGACGTATGCTAAACAAAACAACTTTAATATCTATGCTCTTATAATAGATGCCCAGAAAGCATTTGATAGAGTAGACATAAAGTTTTTGTTTGATGTGTTACCCTATTTTAACTTGCCCCAAGAATTCATTCAGATACTACAAATATTATATAGTAATCCATACACTATGCTATACATCAATAGGACTTATTCTAACAGAATACAGATTAAAAATGGTACTCGTCAGGGTTGTCCCATGTCCCCCTTATTGTTTAACCTATATCTAGAACCCCTATTTTTATATATCAAGCAAAATTTGTATCATAATGCACCAATAATTTATAGGAATAAAATATTAATGTCAGCATTCGCCCATGATCTTATTATTTATTGTACAACCCTAATTTCGGACAGTGAAAAGATATTAAAGCACATAAACGAATTTTTCTAATTATAAAATGAACTTACAGAAAATGAATATCTTCCCGTTAAGAACCCCAAAACCTTTTTCATTAATGGCCCTGATGGGGAAGTTAACATGTAAAAAAAATATTAAATATTTGGGTATCAACTTCTACGGATAATAAGGACTTTTATAACAATAATGTTAAGCAGTATGGGAACACATAATAGCTGATTGTGACAGATGGAAGAATTTAAAACTACCAGTATTAGCAAAAGTATCAATAGTGAAAATGAATATACTACCACGAATGTTATACATATTTAGGTCTGCCCAATTATCAATTTCAAAAACAGTTTTAAAAAATGCATAAAGATCTAGCTAAATTTATCTGGAACCCAAAAGAACTAGAATATCTTATGAGAAATTAATGACCCCTAAAACAAGAGGGGACTTGAGCTACCAAACTTTGAAGCATATTATTTGATTGTAAACGCTAATCAAATTTTAAGAATTGCTAATTATGATGTAACTAATACAAAATGGATACCAACTTGGGTGGTCTTGAATCATAAGCATATTTTGGATAGGAAAATAAATCCTAAAGCATTACCCTTTATGGACAAAATTAGTCTGATAAAATATGGGGTCATGGACCACATAATAACCTGTGTCTCATCTTTGCAAACTTTATTTCAGTCCATAGATTTATTGCAATATATGATGGTTCTTCAACCTTTCCACAGGAATCCTAATTTTAAACTAAATAATCAGCTGATCGATCTCAGCAAATTTCCATTAATAGTTAATCTGACTCTATTTGATGTTTTTAATAAACTTGACTTATCAGCTTTACAAATTAGACAGGAAATGAATCTACCTAGAAGTTACATTGTTATAATGAGACAAGTTAAAGAACTTGCCTTGAGCTATTTTAGGAACTTTAAACCTGCAGCGGATTTGTGGATAAGTGCTCTGAATTGTGGCAAGCTATCCAACAAGACACTAAATTTATAGCAACTGCATACAAATTAATTAAGGATTTGAAATTTCAGGACAAAATTTTGCTTTCTGAGTATTGGGTAAACAAAGTAACAGTAACAGACAATCAGATATTAAAAGCAATTGATATAACTAGGAAATCAGTTTCTTTTCAAAAACTGATGTACACGCAATTGATTATTTGGAACAATGCATATTACACACATCTTAGATTACATAAATTTAACCCTAGGAATTCTCCAATTTGTCCATACTGTGCAGATCAAACAGCGGATCTTCTTCATATGTTCTGGAGTTGTAAATGCGTATATAAACTTTGGAACTCTCTTAAAGTACAACTGCAAAGATGGGTTATCAAAGTTCTACACTGTCATGGGAATTTATGATTCTACACATTCCTCCAAGAGAGCTTTCCAGATCGCAAACTATTATTTGTATGAATATTTTATTGCTGATGAAACTCTATATAGCCACAAATTGGCTAGAACCACATAAGACATCATGGAATAATTTTAAGCTTGTGGCTATAAATCATATACTAGCACATAAATTACTTCTGAAACAAACTAACAAAAATATTAATAACCCGAAAATATGGGAAAAGGTCTTCAATATTATATTAGCATGATACTGATTTTAGGAATATATTAAATATAGGAAGCATTTCATGTAGATATTGTATAAATGGTTTGTAGTAGTTATAGTGTATTATGTGTGTGATGTTTATTGTATTTTTATAATGTTTTTGGAAAATATATTTCAATAAAAATTTATTATGGAAAAAAAAAGAAAATGGGCCCGTGGCTCAGTTGGACCAACGTGGTTAACAAATGACAATAAATAAATAAATATGAGAATAACCAGGCTGATGTCAAATAAAGCTGTACTAATACTGACAAAAGAGCTATGTCAGTCAAACATTCAAGACAAGAGCGTCCTTCGACTTTTACTGTTTACAGTGACAAACCATGTGCTGTTCAATCGACACAATCAAGTGCAACTGCTGCTGTTCCTCAATCTGGTCTGTTGTTGACTCTAAAACTTCTGATGTCTGTTGTAGCAGCAGGTTTCCAGTTCCAGTTCAGGTAGTCTTTGATGACCAGCAGTCGTTGAGAAGTCCGAGTACCAAATCATTTCAAGAGTTGTGACAGAGCAGAGAGATTATCAAGTAATTTTACACATTTTGTTTGTTATGAAGTTTTATATTTTTCATAAATTATCATACGTTTCATGTTTTAACCAAATACTTTTGCAGGATCAGTCCAGAACATTGAATGTGCAGTGCATTGTGTTTGCACCATCATATTTCATAATTTTGAAAGAGGGACTTTTCCTCTTAAGGTGCAGATATGATGTTATGGATGACAATAAGTGCAATAAAGTCATTAAAAATGTGTATACATTGTAAATATGCAATATAGTCATTGTTGCTTTAAGAATGTATATACCTGATAATGTACTGTATTTCTAAGACAGAGTCGGTTGTGTATGCGATGTCTGAAACATTGTCTTCATTTTTCTTGAGCTGTCATGTTGTTTAAAATAAAAATTGTTTGACTAAACTAACAGAGCAGTTTCCTGGCATTTCTAAGACTATCAGTGAATGTCATTGGGCAACCATCCTTGCGCACTCTGACAAATATGCTTTTGAGAAGCTTCCTTTAATACTTTTTATAGCATTTATGGCTGCTGTGATCTGCGATGAACTTAGCCTGTATGCTATAACACCATTACACTTATCTCACTACCTTTGGTCAGGGTCATGGAACACGTCAGAAACAGATGGTTCGACATGCTCATTAGATCAGACCACTTACCCGGTTAAGAAATTAATACAATAAAAATAACAATTAGGTGCTTCCTGAATGCATATTTAATGTGTATTTTATATAAGAATTGTGGTTTATTCTTTCCCTAATCTGTCTGCAAAGCTTGTGGATTTCAGTTTTAATATTTGATACTAATTTTTCCATTTTTTGTCTCAGTGACAGAAATTTAATATTACCGTGCTGTTACACCCAGTTCAACCCCCTTATCATGGATAAGGTAATGTCTAGAAATGCTGCCCAGATGTCTTCTGTTGTGACCCTGGTCTAGAGCACAAACACATAAAAACGCGTAAGCTTTCTATCATTTGCATTAAGCTTTAATGTGTTAAACTACACAGATACTCTGGACTCTTGGTTCAACTTTTATATCTTTAACAAAACAAGGCATTGTGCTGACATTATTAGAATGAAAAGATGCACTTTACATGTCCTGAATCTGCCTGCAGAAAACAAATTCAGAGCACAGGTCTCCAGGATCTTAAGTCACATGTACTAGACCAAATGTGGACTTGTCTTTTTATTCTCATAAAAATATGGATACTAAGGCAGTGGCTCTCTGTGTGTCTATGCTTTACATTAAGCCTAATAGAGTGGCATCCTAGACGGTGATCTGGGGCATTCTAGGTAACAATAGCTAAGACTAATTGGGGCCTACTACATATTAGGCCTTAATTTAAGCCTAGGCAATCTGGGCAATTATAGGTAACAGTACCTAAGAGTAACTGGGGCCTACTACATATTAGGCCTTAATTTTAGCCTAGGCGATCTGGGGTATTCTAGGTAATTGTCTAAGAGTAATTGGTGCCTACTACATATTAGGCCTTAATTTAAGCCTAGGTATGCGTATATTTCTAAGAACTATACTGTAGCTACCAGCAGTTTCTGATGCAATGGGCCAATTGCTCCTTTCAGAAGTTTAAGGTGACATAAATTTGAAATGAACAGGTTTAAAGGTTTCTCTTACAAAGTTTTATCCCTTTTGTAGCTCCTTTGCCTTTCAGCAGTTTACTTACAGCTGCCCATTTCTTAATTCTATTGATACTCTGGGATTCACTGTGTCACTGCAGCTGCAAACTGGTACCAACCGAACCAATAAATTATTCTCCATGGAAACCAAGTGTGAAAATCAGTCTTGTAACTATGGTGAGGTCATCACCTTCCTCACACTGATCTAAACATCTGGAACTAATCACTCCTTCAGTACGATGCTAGCGCTGCGCAGCACAGGCTGCCTTCCTCACACTGATCTAAACATCTGGAACTAATCACTCCTTCAGTACGATGCTAGCGCTGCTTCTTGGGCTTCTTCACACCACTGATCTAATCATCTGGGAACTAATCTCCTTCTCAGATGCTATGCTGCGCAAGCAGCTTGTACTGTGTGTGTCTTGCCTCACACTGATCTAAACATCTGGAACTAATCACTCCTTCAGTACGATGCTAGCGCTGCGCAGCACAGGCTGCCTTCCTCACACTGATCTAAACATCTGGAACTAATCACTCCTTCAGTACGATGCTAGCGCTGCGCAGCCTGGGCTGCATATACTGTACTACTGATCCAACATCTGGAACTAATCACTCCTTCAGTACGATGCTAGCGCTGCGCAGCACAGGCTGTACTGTATGTCTTGTAACTATGGTGAGGTCATCACCTTCCTCACACTGATCTAAACATCTGGAACTAATCACTCCTTCAGTACGATGCTAGCGCTGCGCTGCTGGGCTGCCTTGCCTTCCTCACACTGATCTAAACATCTGGAACTAATCAGTACGATGCTGGCTCGCGCTTGGCCTGCCTTCTCTCACACTGATCTAAACATCACCTTCCTCACACTGATCTAAACATCTGGAACTAATCACTCCTTCAGTACGATGCTAGCGCTGCGCAGCACAGGCTGTACTGTATTAGTGATGCTAGCGCTGCGCAGCACAGGCTGTACTGTATTAGTGCCTGCCTTCGCTTTACATCTGCACCTGAGGCATTGCAAGGCTTCTGTTCTGCCTCACATGGAACCCCTCCTTACTCATAGAAGCACCACCCTTTCTATATGTGAAAGCACTGATATACTGTCCTCTAACACTTTGCAGTATTTACTGTAGTCTCAGCTTGGAAAGTGCATACTGTCCTTCCACTGGTCTGTAGCCTTATGACAGGATAAAATTAAAATCAGTGAAAACAGTATCAGTAATAACCAAACAGGCAGTGGAAAGCTGTCAAAGTGTGGTTTCATAATGTATTTTCTTAAATGTTGAATATTTAACGTCTGAGGTTGCCAAGCTTTAGGATAAGGCAGTAGTTGGTTTATTTTGAGGATAAAGTGTTCTGTTATGCCTGAGGCTGTGCAACTTTGTAGTAGGACATAGGGGCACAGACCTCCACACTGGAACAGGGTTCAGCAGTTTTTACTCCTGCAAAAAATATTTTATTGTAGTTAGTTCTTATGCAGTGGCACTTCTGTTTTAAAATGTTGATGAGTGACCATTTTAAAGACTTTTCAATGACTGTCTTGTTGTCAGTGAAAGTGCTTTTGATGAGCTGACTTGTACTCAATATAATAATCTCCTAGTCACAAATTCCTAATAATATATGTAGAAATTGGGGGTAAACCTAAGATACTAGGCAAGAAGTGGGGAAACTGTCAGAGGAGGTCTGGGCAACACTGCTTTTATCTAGTGGCAAAATGGTCACAGCATATTCCCTCTGTGGCTGCTTAATCCCATACAAAGACTAGTATCTCACCAAATAAGTCCATAAAGACCAGGGCTGTAGATGAGGGCAAGGTAGTTCACACATCCTATCTAAATCTTGCCAAGGCTTTCGATACCAACCCTCACTCAGGCATCATAGATAGACTCACTAAACTAGGCATAAATCCCTATGTCATAAGATGGGTTGACAACTAGCTCACTGATAGAGCCCACACTGTGAAAGTGGTGGACTCCAAATCTGACTACCGACCAGTTACAAGTGGTGTCCCACAGGGATTGATCCTAGGTCCTCTCCTGTTTGGCATCTACTTCTCTGAAGTTCAAGCCAACACAAAGGGACTCTGGCTGACCAAGTTCGTAGATGATTGCAAACTGGGAGCCATTACTGATTCTCCAACTGATGTAGACATTCTACAAAAAGGCCTCACTGACACCATTGACTGCTGCCAGAACCATGGCCTTAAGCTCAATGCCAAAAAGTGCATTGCCATTCCCTTTGGGAAAAATTCAGTGCCCATGAACTACCACATAGGCGGTAGTCCACTAAACACTGAAGGTGTGATAAGAGACCTGGGGACACAGGGTGACAGCAACCTCCCCTTTGATAACCACATTGCCACTGTAGTCAGAAAGTCCTTCTATGTGGCACACCTCATTACAAAAGGTTTCTCATCCAAGAAGAAACAGGTCATAATCCCTCTCATTAGACCTATTATAGAATACAACACCTCATTTGGTATGTACCTCACTAGACACCTACAACTGGAAAGGCCACAAAAATACCTCACTAAGAGGATTTTAGGCCTTAGACACATGCCCTGTACGGACAGACTCAAAACACTCCAGCTATACTCTGTCTCTTATCGCCTACTTAGAGGTGATCTCTGCTTGACCTACAAAGCCATGTCTGACCCAGAGCTGCTAGATATGCTACACCTAAAGAAATCCCAATCCCTCCATGTCACACATTCCAGGGATCTAAACCTCATTACCACAATAAACAGAACATGCTGGAGGGACAGATTCCTAACCCAGAGACTTCCCATACTCTGGAACAAACTTCCCATTCATGTCAAGCAGAGCACGTCACTGGCCCTCTTTAAGAGAAATCTTGGCGAGTGGATGGGCAATAGGAAGTTCACCCCTGGGATCACTTCAGTGGCCTTGCTTGACAGGGGCACTGGGAACTAACTTTGGGCAGCATGATGCTAGGGAATCTTCTTGGGCTAGACTTATATAGGCTCCAGGGCCATTAGCCTAGTACGCATATATGAACCTATGAACCTATTAAGCATACCATGCTTATGGCAGATACAACATAAAACTCAATATAAAACTTTTAGCTGGGTAGTGATTTTTTTAATAATGTCTTCCAAGGAAGAGATGGTCATCATGCTTGAGTTCTGCAGATTATCATTAATTTTTTTTTCAGGTGTTCAAGTTTCTTGCTGTTCAGGATACTAGCACCACAGATATCCTCATACCCAGGTAACTCAACCCTTCCAAGGACCCCATGACCCCTGGTTCACTAGCAAATACTTTAAGTGGGAATGTAATGTATTATTGTTGCGTCTACCATTTGAAAGGCACACAAACCTTTCTACAGAGCATCATCTACAAAAGCCAGAGTCCTACTCATATGCCACCCCCCGCTCCCCACCTCATTACAGGCTAATACATACTTCAGGAGAGTAGCCAAAATTATTTGATCTATGCACCAAACTCACATTATGACTCCTCACCACAGGCATCCCTTTCGTCGGTGTATACATTTAAGGTCTCAGGCTGGAGCACATATACTAAGAAACCTTAACTGAGTAGTTATTTATATAATATTATAACAAGCATACTGCATTCTGCACATGGTTATTTCCTTTACAAGTTCACAAGTAACATTTCATTTCATGTGTATCTGAAGGTGGCACACCTGGTGCATTCTGCTGGCAAAATGCCTCTCCTTCCAAAGATTAATTTATATACCACATTGTACATGGCATATGCCTGGCTACACCCATACCTGTGCTTGTAGGGAAATACCTTCCTGTTTTGGGTCTCCAGCACTACTTAAGAATGGCTCTAGAGATAAACTGAAAATGGCTTGTGACAGTGGACATACAGGATGTGCGCCTTGAAATATGTGGAACGAGGCTGACAGGTTACTGTTGCACCTCAGTTTTGGTGATGAGTTTACAAGCAGACATTTAACATAGGCTAAGAACTCTGTTAAGAAGTCCGTTGTTGTTAGTGCAGAAAAGGGAACAGAACGTCCAATGTAACATTGTCAGCTACCTTCGCCACGTTCAGTACAAGCAAAATGTATTAACCTGCCAAATCTGGATATCCTGCATATGCTGGAAACATCTGAAATAAACTTCCTTACAAAATGAGGTCAATCCCAGAGGGGCAAGCTCTCAAAACTGAGCTAAAATCCCATTTATTTAAACCTTACAATTATAGCTGGAGAATTATCTAATTCAAATCTGACTCCATATCTTGCCTAACCCTTCCCAATCCAATGAATATTCCATATTTTATTACATGCTATAATGTGATGGCCCCTATTTCATAATTCACTGTGTATTGCTAAAGATGTACTGTATACAGTCATACGATTAATAGCACTGTAGCTAGTTTTGCTTTACCATTAGTGATATTAAATATAAACACCCACATCAACACACAGAGCTACATCTCATAGAGCCTCTACCTCTAAGCCCTTAAGGCAAGTACCGCACAATCCAACATTCTAGCCATTGGAGACTCCATTGTGAGACACACTGATGTCCCTCTCACTAGGTTGAGTAAGGAGAAAGTTACTGTCAGTTGCTTATCAGGGGCCAGGATCTGCCACATTACACATGCACTCAGGTCGTTGGACCACAATTGCCAATATGACTCAGTCATAGTTCATGTGGGAGTAAATGACCTGAGACCTACCTCCCTAGACTATATGAAGAGAGACATCATGGAGCTCTCGGAATATGTGTCTCAGGCTGGCATGAGCCTAGCATTGAGCAGCATTTTGCCATCTTCAAGGTTGATGTCACAATATGAACAAAAGTTGACTGACTTTAGTAATTGGCTTAGTTTCTGGTGTCATTCCAAGGGGGTGCAATATTTGTCAGCATAGAAGGAGATGGTCAACAGACCATGCTGCTTTGCCAGGGATGGTCTGCTCCTCTCCCCTCTAGGCTTTCAAATATTAGCTAAAACATTGTCTTCCCCATAGTGCCTTTTTTAGGCAATGCCAAACTGAAAGTACTTCTGACATAGAAAATCAAAACCAAGAAAATCTAAATGTATTACTGCTCAATGCTAGGAGTCTAAACAAAAAACTCCACTCCCTAGAAGCTCTCTTCACCCTAGAAAATGCTGATGGCTGTGCAGTTAATAAGACATGGTTAAAAGCCACGGAGAACACACCAACAGTGCAAGGTTATAATGCCTTCCACACATTTAGGCCAGGTACTTCCCAGCAGAGACTAAAGGTGGATGTGTCTCTGTTTACATCAAAAATAAATATACTTCAAGGCTGGTCAAACAGGACAATACACTTGAGCTGCTACATGTTCAAATCACCATAGGTAAAATCCAGTACAACTTCCTTGCAAGCTATATGTCTCCCTCTATGACCCAGGAAACCCATACCATGTATTTAAACTTTTTAGAAACACTAACCATTCATGAGTGACTTTAATTACCCCACTATTAACTGGGAATCCTATATGATGCAAAACATACATGCACAGAGATTCCTGGATTTTGTAAACACACCAACCAGGGGTGCAACCATACTGGATCTGGTCCTCGCTAATATGGGAGAGTCATGCACACCCCACTACTGTAATGCCTTCCCTGGTAAGGTCAGACCACAGAATTGTCTCCTCTGAAGTAAAAATAAAACCTGCACCCCCAGCTGAACCTGGAATATTCAGGAACTATTCTAAGGCTAACCTCCTGCTATTAAGTGAGAACCTGGCAAAATTTCAAGCCCCCATAAACCTTGAAAACACTTCTGTCTATGCAGAACTGTTCACAGAAACCCTGTACAAGCATGTTAATAGCTGCATAGAGGCAGCTGTACCCACCAGGAAGAAGTACAGAACTAACTCAAAAAACAAGCCACCCTGGTAGAATCACAAAATCAATTGGTTGTATAACCGGAGGAAGAAAATCATGGTAAAAATTAGGTGCAGCACCCATCAGGATAAAATCACTCTCATCAAACTAAACAAACAACTCAGAGGACAAATAAAGTCTACTAAAGCCAAATTTGATGTAAGTTTGGCCTTCCAGGCCAAGGACAACCACAAGGCATTATTTAGCTATGTCCGCAACCTCAAAGGCAGTAAACAATTTTGTGCAGAGCTCATTGTAAATGAAGCCACCTATACTGAGCCAGAAGATATAGCAAACTTCCTGGCTGATTAATAAAGTAGTGTATGTTTTAAATCGCCCTCCTGAGCCAGGTTCCCAGCAGCCAGTTCCACCTCTCACCATTTTTTTTCCCCAAACTTTCTCCCCTTGGTTCTATCAATCTACTCACCTCTTCCTCTCTATTTCTACCTAGCCAACTAACTGTTATTCAAGCTGTTGTCCACCAGGTGGCACCCTTAACTTGCCTTATTTTTCTCCATTCTCTCTTCACTAGTAAAATATCCCTCTTTATTTCTTATCGTCTCCACTTTTTATCCTCCTTTTTATTATTACCCCCTCAGTTTACTTTATTCCCTTTCCCTTCTCTAATATCTCTTGTTAATTGTTTATAGTACTACAACTCTACACTCACCTGGAACTACCTAGAGCTCCTCCACAATCGGTAGCTTTTCTGATTGTCTCCAGGAGCTCATCTTTACTTGCTTTACGAAATACTACATTCTCCATCGTATCTTACTTGACAAATACCTATTTCTTCCTCCCTTAGTACTTCTATCTAACTATTTCTGACTGCATCCCTGTTCTCCTTCCTCCTGACTCTTCCTATCCCCTGGCATTTTATTCCCTCTAGCTACTGAATACTCTCCATAGTAGCCTACCTATTCCAGGTCTGTAGCCCCTCCCATTACTCCTTCCCCCTACCTACCCTAACCTCTCCTCTTCTCACCTCACTTCCTCCCCAAAGGCTCATAGTAGGGTAACTTTACGTGGCGCCATCTTTAATATCCTGCATCCTGCCCTGGCTGCTGTGTGTCCCTGTCCCAGTAGGATATTGCAATGTAAGTTGTTGATTTTCCTTGTTTGTTTCAACTGATAACTGCTGCTCATATCTCACTTGTTGCCATGTTAACCATTAAATACTAGCCTATGCTTTACTGAATTAGACGTCTAAACTAAAGGTCTACTATTCATCCTAAATACTCAGCGGTTAATTGAAAGGTATAAACTGCTACTCTGGTCTGTCTTAACAGATGAATACTGCTTATTTTCTCCGTTATTTATCTCAGTTAATTTGAACAGCAGCCTTTGTTGATTTTGCATTAGATGGTTAAGTCGCTCAAATTAGCACCTTGACTGTTGTCAGCTCTCCAGTCGTTTCACCAAACATAGTGCCTCCTCGTGGGTTACTACTACGCCATCCTTTCAGTAGACCTAGCAGCGCAGCATTAGCGGGAGATCCCCATGCTGACTCCCGAGAAGTACACCTAACTAACTTACTCATTAGAGCATTAGAACATCAAAATAAGATATTGAATGTTGTAACACAAAGTTACATGTAAATTGCCCATCTTAGACTACTTTGTGATTCCACTGCGTTGAAAGTATTATTTGCTACCGCTTCACTCTTTTATTCCTTAAAAATATGGTAAAGGCATTATTAGTTGGCGTGCTTGTTACTATATAGCTATCTCCTCGCTTTAAGTGTGATATAGGCTCAAATACCTAGCGTACATCTGTACTAGGTTAGCTACCACTTTACTGTAATTGTGGTGAAGGCATTTAGCTAGCGTTTACTTTAAATTTCTTTAAGTTACGCTTTGCTTTCAAATTGTAGTGAAAGCTTTATTAAATTAGCTGGCATCTACTGTGATCTGAATAACTGCCGTTTCACTTTCCTTTCGTGGAGAAGGCAAGACTATTGTGGGTATTTTTTTTAAGCCGTATTGCCACCACTTACTCTTTCAATATGGTGCAGGCATTAGTAGTTAGTGAACATTTTTTAAACTATCCTAGCTACCATTACGCTTCTTAATTGTGGGAAGGAATTTTAAGCTGGCGTTATTTCTAATGTATATAGCTGTTGCTTCGTTTTTTAGTTTAATGTGAAGGCATTATTGGCCAGCGTTTACTTTAATCTGTATAGCTGCTGCTTGCTCTTTGATTGCAGAGAAGGCATTGCTGGCTGGCGTGTGTTATAACTGCATGGCTACTGCTTCACTCTTGAAGTGTGAGCCGGCTGTGTAATGCGACATCTTGAGGGACTTGCACTGGATATGTTTTACCTACATGCCTGCTGATTTTTCTGTTTTATTTTGTCATCATCCTCCAATGACACACCTAATACTGTTTACTATATTTTTCTGGGTATCCCAGCAGGAATACCTGGCTTGCTTGTAATGAATTTATATATGTGGGCTGTCTGACTCTGTTAAACATTCTGGCTGTGTCTCTCTATAACAGTTTGTAGATACATGAAACAATCGACACAAAACCAATGCTTGTTGTTTGTTAGACCTAGCTACTGTTGAATTATTGTTTACAATGGTCCCTTTAAGGACCTGTATGTGTTAAAGGTTGTTTTAACAATGTAACGGTCTGCATTTTCCTTAACTGTGTAAACTGAATTCTGAATCCTCTGCTGACCATTTCACCTAACTTAAATTTTCCTTCTCTAACCTTCACAGCTCTCAACCTCCTCTCTGACTTAAGAACTTGGGAATCAACTTGCCTGGTCTATAAAGACTTCCATCTCATCTGCACCCCAAGACTCCTTTGTCCTGTGCTATAAATCCCTCCCTACTAAGGAACCAAAGAAAGTACGTTTGACCCCATGATAAAACTGTGGACAGAATTGTTCTGTATTATTTTAAACCAAGTAGTGTATGTTTTAAATCGCCCTCCTGAGCCAGGTTCCCAGCAGCCAGTTCCAACTCTCACCATTTTTTTCCCAACCTTTCTCCCCTTGGTTCTATCAATCTACTCACCTCTTCCTTTCTATTTCTACCTAGCCAACTAACTGTTATTCAAGCTGTTGTCCACCAGGTGGCACCCTTAACTTGCCTTATTTTTCTCCATGCTCTCTTCACTAGTAAAATATCCCTCTTTATTTCTTATCTTCTCCACTTTTTATCCTCCTTTTTATTATTACCCCCTCAGTTTACTTTATTCCCTTTCCCTTCTCTAATATCTCTTGTTAATTGTTTATAGTACTACAACTCTACACTCACCTGGAACTACCTAGAGCTCCTCCACAATCGGTAGCTTTTCTGATTGTCACCAGGAGCTCATCTTTACTTGCTCTAACCCGCTCAGTTCGCCCTGCGGGCTCACTCCTCTCCCCTACCCTACCCCCAATTCTCACCCACCCCCAGAGGTCCTAACCTTATACCTATCACACCACACCCCCTCCCTATTTCCACCAATCACAGTTTCACTTCCATCACACTTTCTCACGCTTTCCCACTTTTTTAAAAACCACACCCTATCTCACCAATCTCTCTTTTTTTTTACCCTTCCTGACCTCACCAACTTTACCACTGCATAAAAAAAAAAAAAAAAAAAATATTTTTATCTACCATGTCTATGAATAAACCCTACACCTTAATCTACTTACAAATGTTATTCATACTCACACTTCTACCTCCATTAACTCTTCTCTACTTATTAACCTCCTATGAGCACCCTGTATACACAAACTTGTTAAATCCCACTAAACAATCTACCTCTTTTTCACTACCCTCTCACACTGATCATTTCAACGTTACATCCATACCCAACTATCTATTACCTAAATACCATAGGACAGTACACATTAGATATAGCTCCCCTAACCCCAGAAGATATCCAGTTCTTCTCAGCAAAATTACTAAGAATCTATATCTAACACTACTCCACTCCCTAAAAGACAGAGACATTCACCCAAATCCTGGCCCAAACACCTTGAATAACAGTACCAATTAACTCAATAACCCAAACCCCTCCACCATTCACCCACTCATAAAATCTCCAAACTCACTCTTAATAGCTTACCTTAACACACGGAGCATTAATAATAAAATAACACAACTCCATGCTCTCTTGGAACTCTACTCATTTGATATTATATGTCTAAAAGAAACCTGGTTAAAACCAGCAACAAAAGGCAATGAAATTTTACCACCTGGTTATAACATCATACGCCTTGACCGTGTAACCAAGAAAGGTGGTGGAGTAGCTGTTCTATTCAAATCTGATCTTCAAATAACCATCTTTAACCACAAACCTTCCCAAGACTCAAATGCTGAAATACTTATTACCAAGTTTCAGCTCAACCCAGCTAAATCTATCTATATTATTAGTATTTATGTTCCCCCAGGTAATAACATCACTACCATTGAAAACATACTTTGTTGGTTATCTCTAAACCTTCCCCAAGAAACCATAATCCTAGGCGATTTTAACATAGACTGGAATTCTTGCAATAACAACTGCCCCACGAGCCATATTAATCTTTATGGGTTCACCCAAACTATTACCTCCCCTACTAGAATAAACAAACTTAGCAAGAAAGAAAGCACCTTAGATTGGATACTTATTAATAGTCAACCTCAGACTTATGAAACCGAAACCCTCCCTGACGACATAAGCGACCACTCACTAACCTACATCATCAGACTAAAAACCAATCCACCCTTTCAACCCATATATAGGGAATTAGAACCAAGAAAAAACTCAACGTAGATATATTCCTTAGTGAACTTAAAGCATGTAATTGGTCCCAATTAAAATACCTTTCTCTTGATGAAGCTGTTGATTACTTTAATATTAATTTCCTAAACATACTCAATTGTCATGCTCCTACCCGCTCTATCAGGATAAGAACAAAATCTGCTCCATGGCTTTCTAGGGAAACCAAACAAAAAATCCATCTCAGAAATAAATACTGGAATAAATCACGCTTAACTAAAAACCATACTGACATCCAAAACTACAAACAACTGAGAAATGAAACAAAAAAAGCCAAAGTGTTTGATAAAAAAACTACTATTTACAATTTCAGCAGACCTACCACAATAAACCCCAAAAATTCTGGTCAAGTATTAATCAGTTATTACATCCAAGTCAATCTATCATGCCTAACTCACAAGGCACTGACAAAGACAATCCTAAACAAACTGCAAACACCTTAAACACCTTCTTTATCAAAGCAATTCAAGTTCTTGCTTGTCAACTCTCTCCTCAAGACATAACATCCAATTCTGGCTCTAACCCACCTCCACCTTTTCTCTTCCAACCTGTCCCCACAGCATTTATTCTCACCCTTATCCAAAAACTGAAACTATGTACTCCTTCTGCTGACCAACTACCATCAGAATACCTACAGATAGCAGCCAAATCAATTGCTTACCCCATCTCCATCCTCATTAATAGAACCATCACTGAGGGATATATCCCTAAACTCTGGAAAGTCTCTCATATTATTCCCCTTCACAAAGGAGGAGACTCCACTGAACTCTCTAACTATCGTCCCATAGCCCTACTTTCTCCTCTATCTAAGATCATGGAAAGATGTATCCATAGGCAATTGCTAGACCATCTTCTCCAAAATAACCTGCTTTCCAACACCCAACATGGCTTCCGACCTTCCCATAGCACAACTACTGCCCTCCTTTCCTTTATTGACACTATCAATAACAACCGAAACCTTAACATGCTCTCCTCTGCACTTTTTATAGACCTATCCAAAGCTTTTGACATGGTAAATCACACTATACTCATAAACATTCTCAAATCTCTGTCTCTTGACACACTAGCTATAAAATGGTTCCCTTCCTACTTATATAACAGACATCAAGCTGTACTCTGGAACAACGCTCTCTCTACTCAGCTACCTGTTAATATTGGAGTTCCTCAAGGCTCCATACTGGGCCCTCTCCTGTTCTCTATATTCATCAATGACCTTCACCTAGTAACTCCCCAAGCTACATGTATCCAATACGCAGATGACTCTACACTTATATGCACTGCTTCATCTGTATCTGAACTTCACTCCCTATCTCAAAACACATTTAACTCTGTAGAACTATGGTTTACAAAATGCTGCCTCTTATTAAACCCTAAAAAAACTAAACTTCTCCTTTTCACACCTACCAGTAAATCTCCACCAATAGACTTCTCTGTATCATCCCATGACGGTACAATCATATCCCAAGATCAAACTACCAAACTGCTAGGTATCACCATAGATAATAACCTAAACTTTGATGCCCATATCAACAACATTCTGAAAACTACCAATAAAAAAATAGGCTCTCTTTACAGGATCAAATCCTTCCTCACTCCTGCAACTAGAATTACCATTGACCACACACACCTTATCTCCACCCTACTTTATGCCTCACCCATTTTTACCAATCTGTCAAAAAATAACCTTAAAAAACTAGAAATCTCCTATAATAGCATAGCCAGATATGCCACAGGTAATCCTTACAGAACTCATCACTGTATTAATCTAAAGCACCTTGGATGGCTTGAACTTCAACAGCATCTAAAATATAATCAGCTGACCATCGTCCACAAAATACTGTATCAACCTGACAAAACACCCATCCTATCTAATCTTATCCACCCCTATGAGAACCTTAAGTCCCTAAGATCATCACAAAAATCTCTTGTATACATCAACAAATCAAACAATAGAGCTGGAGACTCTCTGTTTTCTATTTCCATTGGAAAAACCTGGAACCTACTTCCCTCTGAACTTACCACACTTCCCTCAACTACTCTGTTTAAAAATAAGCTTAAGCTCTTCCTGAAAACACACTGGATGTGCCCCTCTTCTAAACCGGACTGACCAACTTATCCATTTTTACCTGAATGGTTCAAGATTCTCATCTCTGAATCTACTTCTTCTCTCTAACTTATTTTGCCTTCTTTTCTCTAAATCTATTTCTTATTAAATACTACTATGCTTCCTCTCCTTCACAGTCCTAGCTAGTACGGGATTCATTAAAGTGACTCATATTACTTCCAGATTTATTCCCGAACTGCGTCTCCATTTCATTTTCCTTTTCTTCCTTTATTACCTACATCGACTCTGTTGCTTTTTTCTCTTCTCTCAACTAGTACTCTTTAGTAACACTTAAATGTAACTTCTTATTAACCATACTAAGTCCATTCAAATATGTGTAACCTCGTTATGTACTTGTAAACTTGCAGCCTTCTCTGTTTAAGAAAATGTATATGCATTCTAAATATGTATTTTCTGTAGATGTGAACTTTGTTTAAATTGTGTGGAGCTTTTCTCCCTGGGCCTCTACTGAAAATGGACATATATCCAGCTAGACTAGCCAGGTAAACAAATGTAAAATAAATAAAATAAATAAATAATTCAGCTCCAACTTTACACCTCTCTCCCCCTCAACCTCCCCTCAGGAAATATCATCAAATATAACTCCCCCTACTATCACTAGGGAACAGGTCCTTAATGCTCTCTCTAAGACCAAAAACACTGCATCAATGGGTCCAGACAATATCCCAGGATGACTTCTAAATAGCATGAAACATGACCTATCAGGCTTTGTGTCTCATGAATGGAGAAAGGCAACAGTCATCCCTCTGCATAAAGCTGGGCCATCTACAGATCCTGGAAACTAAAACTAATGTCTTTCAGCTTTTCCCGGTTAGAGGTTGCCACAGAGGAACTCTGGTCTGCTAATGACTGGCACTGGATTTTTGCAGTGCCAAGGTGCCAGCCAAATGCCCAACCTTCAAGGAAGGCACACCCATTCATGCACGCACCTACCTGCATGTCTTTTAAATGTCACTCAACCACGGGGAGGACAAGCAGACTCCACACAAAAGGCGCTCCAGCTGAGAATCAAACCAGAGAACCTCTTGCTGTGAGGCGACAATGCTAACCGCTGCACCACCGTGGCCCCTCTAAAGACCCAGACCTACAGACATTGAAAACTACAGACCCATAAGTCTCACTAGTCTTATATGTAAAGCCATGGAAAGAATTATCATAGAGATGATCAACAGACATATAGTAAACCTCCAGACACTGAACTCAACCCAGTTTGGTTTCGTCAAGGGCAAATCATGCCTACTCAACTTTGTGGACTTCTTTGAGAAGGTTACCAAAGCAATGGATGAGGGCAAAATAATTCACACTGCCTACCTTGACCTGATCAAGGCATTTGACACAATACCCCACTCAGGCATTGTTGACAAACTCAAGAGATTACGTACAAGCCCATATGTCACCCAGTGGATAGCCAACTGGCTGACAGACAAGACCCAGGAAATTAAAACTGGGGAGTCCACCTCTACAAAGAGGCCATTCACAACTAGAGTCCCTCAGGGATCAGTCCTTGGACTGTTCCTTTTTGGCATTTACTTCTTAGAAGTCAAGGACAATGTCAGTGGTCTCTGTCTGACTGAATTTGCAGATGATTGCAAATTAGGAGCTGTCATTGAATCTCACACTGACACAAATGTTCTCCAGTAAGGGCAGACAAACACTGGTGTCAGAGCCATGGACTAAAACTAAATGCCAAGAAATGCATAATAGTATCCTTTGGGAAGTCATCCATTCTTGGTAACTATCATATTGACAACACACCCCTTAGAGTTGACCCAGTAGTCAGAGACTTAGAGACCCACATAGATAGTAATCTAGTCTTTGATCATCACATGTCTGCAGTGGTGATGAAATCATTCTGTGTGTGCAACTTATAAACAAAGGTATGGTATCTAAGTCAAAGGAAGTCATTGTTCCGCTGTATTCAGCATTCATCAGACCTAACATTGAGTACAATGCCCCCTTCAATATGTACCTAACCAGGCATATCCAACAATTGGAACGTGCACAGATATTACTCACTAAAGGAATACAAGGCATAAGTAAAATGTCCTATGCAGACCGCCTCAAGGCCCTATCCCTGTATTCTGTCTCCTACAGGCTGTTGAGGAGAGATATATGCCTGGCATACAGGGCATTGTCAGACCCCACTCTGATGGACCTCCTGCATATCCACAAAACAAACAGCACCAAATTTACCCGTTCTAAAGACTTAAACCTTACCTGCGATATAAATAAGACCTGCTGGAGACATAGGTATATATCCCAGAGACTACCCCATTTATGGAACCGGATCCCAGTCCATGTGAAGCAGAGTTCCTCCCTAACCCAATTCAAGTGCAACAATTGGATGGAGACTGGAAATTCATCCCGGGTTTGTCACCTATGTCTCTAATGGACACAGGAAACCTGTAAATGGTTCATCTCCCAGGCCCATGCTTACACTTATCAAGGGTGTCAGAACTTGTCAGAGATTTGGGATGCATAGCTAGGCTTAAAAAGGCCCTTATGGTCGTTAGCCTAGTAAACACCTATGAACCTATAAAGCTGTCCCAGTAATGTATTCATTTTGTTTTGAGTATGAGCCAGCCTTAGTTATTTAATATTCATTGTTTTAATTTGTTCAATAAATCACTAGCTATTTTGCAGCTGTCATGGTTGAAGTTTGCTTGAACACTCTATAATTAAATGTGTTATTGTGTATGTCATGTGTTTTTAAATGTGTTATTGTGTATGTCATGTGTTTTTCTCTTGTCTGTCTGTTCTGTAATGGAGATAATTCTCACAGTGACTCAAATAAAAATGAGTCTTCCCAGCTAGACATTCTTGGTTAACAGATGTAACTAGTGAAATAGATATCTGCTAAAATGCAAGAAAAACACAGACATCTAGCTGTTTACCTTTTACAAAGCTAACCTAAAAGTCACTAGTCAGTACTACCAGATTTGCTCTGTCTACCTGTTTACCTTTTATAAAGCTAACCTCAAGAGTCACTAGTCAGTACTGACCAGATTTGTTCTGGTAGTTTCCTCACTATATTAGCTAGTATTTTTGGTTTACCATCGATGATCAGAATTGCCATTATGATAAACCTTTGTTGACTTCATAGCCTGTCTTCATCAAGAGACCGATGGAGACATGCAGGACCGAGGATTAAAAACCTGAGGCCTTGTAAGTGGACAACTGACACAGATCACCACCAGCTGTCCCTCAAGTCACTTGCATGCTGTTTCTGTCAGATAATCATGGTCTCCTCATTTGGATAAGTTTCATTGTATCACAATATCATGGTATCATTGCAAAATACAAGGCTAACAAAGGGCATTTGAGGTCTAGCCATGCTACCTAATAATATTAGATGATTTGTGGATATATATATATATATATATATATATATATATATATATATATATATATATATATATATATATATAAGCTTAGGTGTGAATGGTCGAGCACATAAAAGCTCTGTCTCTCTAATAGAGACATAGATCCAGGACCAGGGGTATCTTTATGGTTCCCCATCCACTGATCCAAGTTTCACTTGAATAAGTGCAGGGCAGAACTCTGCTTTACATGGATGTAAAGCCTGTTTCATAGAAAGTGTAGCCTCTGAGACACATACATGTCCTTCCAGCATGTGTTAGTTATGTTGCAGACAAGGTTTAGGTCCCTGGATTGAGTGTTTCTGTTGCTATTTGTTTTGCAGATGGGCAACAGGTCCATCAATATTGGATCAGAAGATGTTTTATATGCCAGGCAAAGATCATCTCTCAGCAACCTGTAGGAGACTGAGTATAGGGACAAGGTTTTGAGACAGTCTGCATACAACCTGATTCCTAACCATGCATTTTTTGTGAGGAACCTCTGTGGATGTTCCATATGTTGCACATGCCTTTGGAGGTATTGTACTTAATGTTTGGTCTTTTGAGAGTAGAGTACAAAGAAACAATGACATCTTTGGACCTACGTGCCATACCCTTGCTTGTAAGTTGTGCAACATAGATGGAAGGAGACACATGATGGTCAAAGGTGAAGTCTCAGTCCACACGCATTCTCAAATCCCTAACTACTGGGTCTACTCTTAGTGGTGTATTATCAATCTGGTAATTTTCAAGAGTGGCCATCTTACCGAAACCTACTATTATGCATTCCTTAGCACTGAGTTTTAGACTGTGACTCTGGCACCATTTAGTAGTCTGTGCCAGACCTTTTTGGAGGGTATTTATGTTAGGTCTATATTACGTTATTGAAAAACCTAGTCAGCGAACACCTGTTCACTTACCAATAAAGAGGAAACTCTCACTTCTTCGAATGGCCACTTTAGTGAATTTTTTCCTAAGGGAAAAAGTCACTTGGCCAACCAAAAACAAAACACTATTTCAAACTCTTTAAAGTGGGGGGCTTCACCCCACACCCCCCAATGTGGGGGGCTGTGCCCCCACCCCCCCCAAACTAAATATACCAACTTCGAGATCGCACTACAGTGGAGAAAGGGTAAATACCCGATGATGACCAAGTGTTTTTTCCCCTCCGAAAAAATTTGCTGAAGTGGCCATTTGGAGAAGTGAGTTTTCGCTGTTTATTGGTCGACAAACAAGAGTTCACTGACTAGGTTTTTCAACAACGTAATATAGATCCTTTGTGTCTTGGGGGATTCAGTGACAGCACCTAATTTGCAATTGTCTATGAACTTGGTCAACCAGAGGCCTTTGACTTTAGCCTTGACTTCAGAAACACAGATGCCAAACAGGAGCAGCCCGGTAATGACCTACTGACCCTGGAGTCACTCCACTAGTGACCACCCTTTTTGAGGAGGTAGATACCCCTATTCTAACTTCTTGAGTCCTATCTGTGAGCCAGCTGGCTTTTCAACAAGTGATGTAGGGATTTTATACCTAATTTACTGCGCTTGTCGGCAATGCCTGAGTCAGGCAGTGAGTCAAATACGTTGTCTAGGTCAAGGTAAGCAGTATGCACCACTTTACCCTCATCCATTGCTTTGGTGACCTTCTTGAAGACACCTTCCAGGCTGAATAAGCATGACCTGCCCTTGATGAACCCAAACTGAGTTGGATCCAATGTTTGAATGCTTCCTATGTCTTCATTTAACATATCCATGATGATGAACCCAAACTGAGTTGGATCCAATGTTTGAATGCTTCCTATGACTTCATTTAACATATCCATGATGATGAACCCAAACTGAGTTGGATCCAATGTTTGAATGTTTCCTATGTCTTCATTTAACATATCCATGATGATGAACCCAAACTGAGTTGGATCCAATGTTTGAATGTTTCCTATGACTTCATTTAACATATCCATGATGATGAACCCAAACTGAGTTGGATCCAATGTCTGAATGCTTCCTATGTCTTCATTTAACATATCCATGATGATGAACCCAAACTGAGTTGGATCCAATGTTTGAATGTTTCCTGTGTCTTCATTTAACATATCCATGATGATGAACCCAAACTGAGTTGGATCCAATGTTTGAATGCTTCCTGTGTCTTCATTTAACATATCCATGATGATGAACCCAAACTGAGTTGGATCCAATGTTTGAATGTTTCCTGTGTCTTCATTTAACATATCCATGATGATGAACCCAAACTGAGTTGGATCCAATGTTTGAATGTTTCCTGTGTCTTCATTTAACATATCCATGATGATGAACCCAAACTGAGTTGGATCCAATGTTTGAATGCTTCCTGTGTCTTCATTTAACATATCCATGATGATGAACCCAAACTGAGTTGGATCCAATGTTTGAATGTTTCCTGTGTCTTCATTTAACATATCCATGATGATGAACCCAAACTGAGTTGGATCCAATGTCTGAATGCTTCCTATGTCTTCATTTAACATATCCATGATGATGAACCCAAACTGAGTTGGATCCAATGTTTGAATGTTTCCTATGTCTTCATTTAACATATCCATGATGATGAACCCAAACTGAGTTGGATCCAATGTCTGAATGCTTCCTATGTCTTCATTTAACATATCCATGATGATGAACCCAAACTGAGTTAGATCCAATGTTTGAATGCTTCCTATGTCTTCATTTAACATATCCATGATGATGAACCCAAACTGAGTTGGATCCAATGTCTGAATGCTTCCTATGTCTTCATTTAACATATCCATGATGATGAACCCAAACTGAGTTGGATCCAATGTTTGAATGTTTCCTATGTCTTCATTTAACATATCCATGATGATGAACCCAAACTGAGTTGGATCCAATGTCTGAATGCTTCCTATGTCTTCATTTAACATATCCATGATGATGAACCCAAACTGAGTTGGATCCAATGTTTGAATGCTTCCTATGTCTTCATTTAACATATCCATGATGATGAACCCAAACTGAGTTGGATCCAATGTTTGAATGTTTCCTATGTCTTCATTTAACATATCCATGATGATGAACCCAAACTGAGTTGGATCCAATGTTTGAATGCTTCCTATGACTTCATTTAACATATCCATGATGATGAACCCAAACTGAGTTGGATCCAATGTCTGAATGCTTCCTATGTCTTCATTTAACATATCCATGATGATGAACCCAAACTGAGTTGGATCCAATGTTTGAATGCTTCCTATGTCTTCATTTAACATATCCATGATGATGAACCCAAACTGAGTTGGATCCAATGTCTGAATGCTTCCTATGTCTTCATTTAACATATCCATGATGATGAACCCAAACTGAGTTGGATCCAATGTTTGAATGTTTCCTATGTCTTCATTTAACATATCCATGATGATGAACCCAAACTGAGTTGGATCCAATGTCTGAATGCTTCCTATGTCTTCATTTAACATATCCATGATGATGAACCCAAACTGAGTTGGATCCAATGTTTGAATGCTTCCTATGTCTTCATTTAACATATCCATGATGATGAACCCAAACTGAGTTGGATCCAATGTTTGAATGTTTCCTATGTCTTCATTTAACATATCCATGATGATGAACCCAAACTGAGTTGGATCCAATGTTTGAATGTTTCCTATGTCTTCATTTAACATATCCATGATGATGAACCCAAACTGAGTTGGATCCAATGTTTGAATGCTTCCTATGTCTTCATTTAACATATCCATGATGATTAACCCAAACTGAGTTGGATCCAATGTTTGAATGCTTCCTATGTCTTCATTTAACATATCCATGATGATGAACCCAAACTGAGTTGGATCCAATGTCTGAATGTTTCCTGTGTCTTCATTTAACATATCCATGATGATGAACCCAAACTGAGTTGGATCCAATGTCTGAATGTTTCCTATGTCTTCATTTAACATATCCATGATGATGAACCCAAACTGAGTTGGATCCAATGTCTGAATGCTTCCTATGTCTTCATTTAACATATCCATGATGATGAACCCAAACTGAGTTGGATCCAATGTCTGAATGCTTCCTATGTCTTCATTTAACATATCCATGATTATTCTTTCCATAGCTTTACATATTAGGCTATTCAGGCTTATGGGTTGATAGCTCCCTGAGTCTGTGGACTGTCCACTCTTGTGCAGTGGGATAACAGTTGCAGTACTCCATTAATTTGGCACAAAGCCTGTTTGGATACCATGATTAAATAGTGATTCTAGTGGCCCAAAGAGTTCATGTTTCGTGCTGTTAAGGAGGCATCAAGGGATATTCTAGAGGCCCATCATTGCAGTGGTCTTGGACTTAGAGATTGTCTTGAGGACCTGATAGGTGAAGGAGTTATGGTTGTGGGTGTTTCCTGAGAGGTGTCTGGGGAGGAGAGGGGAGTAAATTTAGAGCTAAATTTGTTGGCCAGTAGATTTGTTATACCTCCAAGCCAGTATATGTGATGTCATTTACAATTAATATAGTGCATTTTTGAGTGTTCCCTTCCTATTGTTTTGCATCAGGCAGGGCATGATGATCTCTCAGCAGCCAAAGGCTTACTGGAATTTATTTGTTTATTGCTGTTTGTTGATCAGGTAAGTGGGCTAGTATGTTGACCAGGTAAGTGGGCTGGTATGTTGACCAGGTAAGTGGGCAGGTATGTTGACCAGGTAAGCGGGCTGGTATGTTGACCAGGTAAGTGGGCTGGTATGCTGACCAGGTAAGTGGGCTGGTATGTTGACTAAGTGGGCTGGCATGCTGACCAAGTAAGTGGGATGGTATGTTGACCAGGTAAGTGGACTGGGTATTCTGACTCTGTTCAGCCACAACATGGGCTGACAGAGCAGTTTCACAGCACAAAGTAAAGTTCACATCTTGTTTCTATAGAGTTCATATACACTGTACATTTGTACAATAATTTTACAATGCTAACATTTCAAACAAGGTAGCATGCTGTTACAATATATACAGCTGGTTGCAAATTCCAGGATTGCTTAACAGTGTTTTGTTAAAGAAGGAGAATTTAATGTTTAAGTAGAGTTAGCGATTGTCTTTAAAGAAAAAGAACCTGTCTTCATCTTGTAGGTGTCTTAATAGTGTCTTTATAAATCCATGCAGTGTTTTGGGTCTATATTATAAACACGAACGTATACTTACCAGAATACCTAAAAGTTGAGACATATTCCGCGAACCGCAAATACACCGAATACCTTAAACCGCAAAATTCAAAAAGTCAAACTGTAATAGTTGTCCCACCCCACCGCCCGCTACATACTACATGCACAACATATACTAACCAAAACCCTACTTCTAACCCTAAACTAAATCCTACTTCTAACCCTACACTAAATCTTGCATATACCACCATGTATGCACTTAAATTAATCCGCACCTTAACCCTAAGGTCCATAACTATCACACACTTACCTTACGGAGCTATACCACAGAAGGGACAACCATGACGATTCAACGTTTCTGATTTTGCGCTTCTGGATGATCGATGTTTTCACGGTTCGATGAAGATGTGTCAACATTTAGGCATTCGGGTAAGTAAATGTTCATGCTTCTAATATAGACCCAGTGTTTCTATGGACCCATTTCTCTTGGTAGCTGATCACACACAGTAAAACCAGATGTGGAGAAGACTTTTTCGTCTAATAACATTTTGAAGCATGGCCAGACAAGGCTAGTATTGTTTTTATGGTGTTCTCTTAATGAGTAACCATTTTCTATCAATGGCAGTTTTCTTCTCAAAAGTGAACAATATCTCTAGTTTATTCATTTTGAGTTAAAATGAAGCTTAATAGAAAAGAGGAGCTACTGGAATTGGAATTCAATTTAGTCAGTTAATAACTCCATAGCGATGAGTACTGGAGGCCATTAGTGACGAGTACGGGAGGCCATTAGTGATGAGTACGTGAGGCCATTAGTGATGAGTACGGCAGGCCATTAGCGATGAGTACGGCAGGCCATTAGTGATGAGTACGGGAGGCCATTAGTGATGAGTACGGGAGGCCATTAGTGATGAGTACGGGAGGCCATTAGTGATGAGTATGGCAGGCCATTAGCGATGAGTACGGCAGGCCATTAGTGATGAGTATGGGAGGCCATTAGTGATGAGTACGGGAGGCCATTAGTGATGAGTACGGGAGGCCATTAGTGATGAGTACGGCAGGCCATTAGTGATGAGTACGGGAGGCCATTAGTGATGAGTACGGGAGGCCATTAGTGATGAGTACGGCAGGCC
>NC_056733.1:961822978-961880478 GCF_019279795.1 Protopterus annectens | reverse complement strand
TATTTTGTGCTATTTTGCACTAGTTCAGTGCATCTCTCTGAGTTGCCACTTAGATTCTTAACATAGCCAAAGAAGGCTTTGTGGTTATCTTTTGAATCCTTGGCTATTTTTCTTTCAAAGTTAGCCTTGGATGATTTCATGAGGGACCTTAGTTTCTTACTGATACTGATCAGGGATGTCTTTCCTTCTTGGGATTTGCCTTTTTTCTGAACTAGTTTCCTCCTTCTATTGTATTGCCTGTTTAGGGCAGGGGTCCACCAAACTGGTTTCCTTCTCTTAGAGGAGTGAGTCTTGGTTTTGCTATGGATGGCACAATCCATGCATCCTTGTAGGTGCTCACAGAGTGCATTTGTAAAGGCTTCTGCATCTTGGGCAGCATTATCCTTTAGCGTGGGGGCTGTGAAACTTATCATCTCTGTCTTAAGTAAGGTGAAGTTTGCTTTAGAAAAGTTTTTTTACTGTGGTTTCCTTAGTTGGGGGTGGTGGTGGGGTATGGACATCCAGAGTAATTAGTTTATGGTCTGATCTAACCAGTGACGGGTTGACCTCCGGTGTGGAACTCCTGTCACCCAAGTTGGTGATGACCAGGTCCAGTATGTTTTCACCTTTGGTAGGGGAGTTTACCAGCTGATCCAGGGCATTTGAGTCATTGAATTCCTGGAAGAGCTGGGCCTGGGAGTTTGTACTCGAGTCGTTTTTCCCAGTGAATGGTGGGGTAATTGAAATCGCCCAATATCAGGGTGTTCGGTAGGACATTTATGTTTTCCAGTGTCTCCAGAAAGGTGGAGTGGTGGTCCTGGGTCATGGAGGGTGATCTATAGCAGGCCACAATTTGCATTGCAGATTTGCCCAATGTTAGTTGCACATGGATGATCTCAGCGGTATCATGCTGTGCCACTAACCTGGAGGTGTAGGTATCCTTGATGAATATGGACACACCCCCTCCTTTTGTGTTTCGGTCCGTGTTCTGTGGCCGAAAAGTGTGGTATGAGTTGTAGCCCAGTAGTGCTGGGGTGCTCTCTGGAGCCTTGAACCAGGTTTCAGTTACTACACAGATGTCGACATTCTCCATACTGAGGAGTGCTTCGAGCGGTTGCATTTTGAGATTTAAACTCCTGGCGTCGAGTAGCATAACCCTCAGTTTTTTGTTAATTATGCTGTTTACAGAGGTGGGTTTGACTTTTGAGCCTTGCCTAAAAAAGACACTATGGGGGCAGCAAGTGCCTTGGCAAATATTCGAAAGCCTAGGAGTGACAAGTGCAAGCCACCTCTTTCGAAGCAACAATGCTTGTCGAGCATGTCGTCCCAGGCTGACAGACACTGGATTCCCTTTGAATGACACCAGAAGCTTAGTCAATTGTTGAAATTGGTCATTTTTTCTTTATACTGCAGTATCATTGTTGGTGAGGGCAGGATGCTACTCAGGGTCAGGGTCATACCAGCCTTGGCTACATGATCAGAGAGCTCTTCCATGTCTCTTTTCATGTAGTCCAGGGAGGTACGTCTCAGGTCATTCACACCAACATGAACAATGACAGAGTCATATTTGTACTTGTTCTGGAGTGACCTGAGTGCTTGTGTTATGTGGCAGATTCTGGCTCCCGACAGGCAGATAACAGTAACCTTCTGCTTGTCCAGCCTAGTGAGTGGGACGTCAGTGTGCCTCACTATAGAGTCACCTATTACTAGTGTGTTAGGTATGTTATTTTGCCTTAAGGGCTGTGATTGTGTGGCACACTGATTTTGCGTTTTATGTGTTGTTTAGCTTGTGACGGGAGGTGCAGGTTGTTTGGGTGTCTGCTTTGGAGGTCTCTGATGCCTTTGCAGGTTTTTATTTAGAGCCTCCGAGTATAATTTTGTGTATTTATGTGTATTGCCAGTGCCGTTTTAGTAGGTCTGTGTGTGGCTGGAGGTGTGGTCCAAGTGTTAATCTTCTCCTCTTGACTGTCTGTTCCAGTCTTGGGTGGAGACAGCTTAGCTTCCAGTTTGACTATATAATTGCATCTCTCGCATATGTTAGTGTTTTGTGGTAGGAGGAGAGGGTTGTCTGTGTACATGAGGCAGTTGTAACATTGCCTCAGGATACCCAGATTCACCAGCTGGACTGGAGAGTACACCTGAAATTGCCCTTGGATCATGCCTGAATAGTATGGTGAGCTGCTTAGTCGCTTGGTTGGTGAGGGGTGAATAAAGAGCCTTGCCCTGTTGGGCAATCAGTGTCAGGGTATATTAGTGCTTGCTATTAGGTCTGAGCAAGTGCTGGGCTGTAGGATGCTTTCTGAGTGCTTAGGTTGAGAGTTAGACTAGTTTCAAGGGAAAAACTGAAGAGGAGACTTAGTGGAGCCGGGAATAATTTAACCGTAGCTAACCGGCACTGCCCGGTGTGCAAAACCGTGCAAACGCGGTTTTTATAGTAGGGAAATGAACCTAGTGCTTACCACTCCCACTGATAAGCTAGTAGGCTTTCCTCCAACACAGAAAGGCTTATGGGGCTCGGAAGCTTACTAACAGTCCTGGATACAGCAAATCTGTATCTTGACTAGGCTAGTTACGGGAAAGGTGGGAAACAAGCGCAAGTGTGGCTTTTAAACCAGAACGTTGAAACAGATGGAAAAAAACTGCCCAAACGGCCAATAGCTACAATTTCTGGGCCAGGAAAAACTCCTCTTGTGGTAGATAGGCTACTTCATGCTTACCACTACTACAGATAAGCTAGAAGGCTTCTCTCCAACAAAGAAAGGCTTGGGGGGCTCAGATGCTTACAAAGAGTCCTGGATACAGCAAATCTGTACCTGGACTAGACTAGATACAGGAAAGGCTAGTTAGACTAGTTACAGAAATATGATGTGGGATCTGTTGGAAAGAAGGTTGTGGCTTTGGAAACAAGTGAAAAGAAGGAAGAGTGGGACTGGAGATGAGATGGCAACAGCAAACCAACAGACAGAATGGGATGGGAAACGGTGGAGTGGCACAGAGTAAAGTGAAGGGATAAAGCAGCAGATACAGCCATAAAAGAGAGAACAAGAAGAAAGAAAGAGTTGTAATGGCAGGTGTAAACAGCAGTGACAAATGCAGGAGAACTAGAGTGAGACATAGTGATGCTGAAGTCACATCATTACAAGGACAGCTAGGAGTGGTTAAAGCATGGAGTGTAGGAACTGAAGAGGGTGAAGGGTGGGTTACAGGTAGCAGGGGTACTGACATAGCATGGAGTGTAGCAACTGAAGAGGGTGGAGGGTGGGTTACAGGTAGCAGGGGTACTGACATAGCATGGAGTGTAGGAACTGAAGAGGATGAAGGGTGGGTTACAGGTAGCAGGGGTACTGACATAGCATGGAGTGTAGGAACTGAAGAGGGTGAAGGGTGGGTTACAGGTAGCAGGGGTACTGACATAGCATGGAGTGTAGGAACTGAAGAGGGTGAAGGGTGGGTTACAGGTAGCAGGGGTACTGACATAGCATGGAGTGTAGGAACTGAAGAGGGTGAAGGGTGGGTTACAGGTAGCAGGGGTACTGACATAGCATGGAGTGTAGGAACTGAAGAGGGTGAAGGGTGGGTTACAGGTAGCAGGGGTACTGACATAGCATGGAGTGTAGGAACTGAAGAGGGTGAAGGGTGGGTGACAGGTAGCAGGGGTACTGACATAGCATGGAGTGTAGGAACTGAAGAGGGTGAAGGGTGGGTGACAGGTAGCAGGGGTACTGACATAGCATGGAGTGTAGGAACTGAAGAGGGTGAAGGGTGGGTGACAGGTAGCAGGGGTACTGACATAGCATGGAGTGTAGGAACTGAAGAGGGTGAAGGGTGGGTGACAGGTAGCAGGGGTACTGACATAGCATGGAGTGTAGGAACTGAAGAGGGTGAAGGGTGGGTGACAGGTAGCAGGGTACTGACATAGCATGGAGTGTAGGAACTGAAGAGGGTGAAGGGTGGGTGACAGGTAGCAGGGGTACTGACATAGCATGGAGTGTAGGAACTGAAGAGGGTGAAGGGTGGGTGACAGGTAGCAGGGTACTGACATAGCATGGAGTGTAGGAACTGAAGAGGGTGAAGGGTGGGTTACAGGTAGCAGGGGTACTGACATAGCATGGAGTGTAGGAACTGAAGAGGGTGAAGGGTGGGTTACAGGTAGCAGGGGTACTGACATAGCATGGAGTGTAGGAACTGAAGAGGGTGAAGGGTGGGTTACAGGTAGCAGGGGTACTGACATAGCATGGAGTGTAGGAACTGAAGAGGGTGAAGGGTGGGTTACAGGTAGCAGGGGTACTGACATAGCATGGAGTGTAGGAACTGAAGAGGGTGAAGGGTGGGTTACAGGTAGCAGGGGTACTGACATAGCATGGAGTGTAGGAACTGAAGAGGGTGAAGGGTGGGTTACAGGTAGCAGGTAGCAGGGGTACTGACATAGCATGGAGTGTAGGAACTGAAGAGGGTGAAGGGTGGGTTACAGGTAGCAGGGGTACTGACATAGCATGGAGTGTAGGAACTGAAGAGGGTGGGGAAGGGTGGGTTACAGGTAGCAGGGGTACTGACATAGCATGGAGTGTAGGAACTGAAGAGGGTGAAGTGTGGGTTACAGGTAGCAGGGTACTGACATAGCATGGAGTGTAGGAACTGAAGAGGGTGAAGGGTGGGTTACAGGTAGCAGGGTACTGACATAGCATGGAGTGTAGGAACTGAAGAGGGTGAAGGGTGGGTTACAGGTAGCAGGGGTACTGACATAGCATGGAGTGTAGGAACTGAAGAGGGTGAAGGGTGGGTTACAGGTAGCAGGGGTACTGACATAGCATGGAGTGTAGGAACTGAAGAGGGTGAAGGGTGGGTTACAGGTAGCAGGGGTACTGACATAGCATGGAGTGTAGGAACTGAAGAGGGTGAAGGGTGGGTTACAGGTAGCAGGGGTACTGACATAGCATGGAGTGTAGGAACTGAAGAGGGTGAAGGGTGGGTTACAGGTAGCAGGGGTACTGACATAGCATGGAGTGTAGGAACTGAAGAGGGTGAAGGGTGGGTTACAGGTAGCAGGGGTACTGACATAGCATGGAGTGTAGGAACTGAAGAGGGTGAAGGGTGGGTTAAAGGTAGCAGGGTACTGACATAGCATGGAGTGTAGGAACTGAAGAGGGTGAAGGGTGGGTGACAGGTAGCAGGGGTACTGACATAGCATGGAGTGTAGGAACTGAAGAGGGTGAAGGGTGGGTTACAGGTAGCAGGGGTACTGACATAGCATGGAGTGTAGGAACTGAAGAGGGTGAAGGGTGGGTTACAGGTAGCAGGGGTACTGACATAGCATGGAGTGTAGGAACTGAAGAGGGTGAAGGGTGGGTTACAGGTAGCAGGGGTACTGACATAGCATGGAGTGTAGGAACTGAAGAGGGTGAAGGGTGGGTTACAGGTAGCAGGGGTACTGACATAGCATGGAGTGTAGGAACTGAAGAGGGTGAAGGGTGGGTTACAGGTAGCAGGGGTACTGACATAGCATGGAGTGTAGGAACTGAAGAGGGTGAAGGGTGGGTTACAGGTAGCAGGGGTACTGACATAGCATGGAGTGTAGGAACTGAAGAGGGTGAAGGGTGGGTTACAGGTAGCAGGGGTACTGACATAGCATGGAGTGTAGGAACTGAAGAGGGTGAAGGGTGGGTTACAGGTAGCAGGGGTACTGACATAGCATGGAGTGTAGGAACTGAAGAGGGTGAAGGGTGGGTTACAGGTAGCAGGGGTACTGACATAGCATGGAGTGTAGGAACTGAAGAGGGTGAAGGGTGGGTTACAGGTAGCAGGGGTACTGACATAGCATGGAGTGTAGGAACTGAAGAGGGTGAAGGGTGGGTTACAGGTAGCAGGGTACTGACATAGCATGGAGTGTAGGAACTGAAGAGGGTGAAGGGTGGGTTACAGGTAGCAGGGGTACTGACATAGCATGGAGTGTAGGAACTGAAGAGGGTGAAGGGTGGGTTACAGGTAGCAGGGGTACTGACATAGCATGGAGTGTAGGAACTGAAGAGGGTGAAGGGTGGGTTACAGGTAGCAGGGTACTGACATAGCATGGAGTGTAGGAACTGAAGAGGGTGAAGGGTGGGTTACAGGTAGCAGGGGTACTGACATAGCATGGAGTGTAGGAACTGAAGAGGGTGAAGGGTGGGTTACAGGTAGCAGTGGTACTGACATAGCATGGAGTGTAGGAACTGAAGAGGGTGAAGGGTGGGTTACAGGTAGCAGGGGTACTGACATAGCATGGAGTGTAGGAACTGAAGAGGGTGAAGGGTGGGTTACAGGTAGCAGGGGTACTGACATAGCATGGAGTGTAGCAACTGAAGAGGGTGAAGGGTGGGTTACAGGTAGCAGGGGTACTGACATAGCATGGAGTGTAGGAACTGAAGAGGGTGAAGGGTGGGTTACAGGTAGCAGGGGTACTGACATAGCATGGAGTGTAGGAACTGAAGAGGGTGAAGGTTGGGTTACAGGTAGCAGGGGTACTGACATAGCATGGAGTGTAGGAACTGAAGAGGGTGAAGGGTGGGTTACAGGTAGCAGGGGTACTGACATAGCATGGAGTGTAGGAACTGAAGAGGGTGAAGGGTGGGTGACAGGTAGCAGGGGTACTGACATAGCATGGAGTGTAGGAACTGAAGAGGGTGAAGGGTGGGTTACAGGTAGCAGGGGTACTGACATAGCATGGAGTGTAGGAACTGAAGAGGGTGAAGGGTGGGTTACAGGTAGCAGGGGTACTGACATAGCATGGAGTGTAGGAACTGAAGAGGGTGAAGGGTGGGTTACAGGTAGCAGGGGTACTGACATAGCATGGAGTGTAGGAACTGAAGAGGGTGAAGGGTGGGTTACAGGTAGCAGGGGTACTGACATAGCATGGAGTGTAGGAACTGAAGAGGGTGAAGGGTGGGTGACAGGTAGCAGGGTACTGACATAGCATGGAGTGTAGGAACTGAAGAGGGTGAAGGGTGGGTGACAGGTAGCAGGGGTACTGACATAGCATGGAGTGTAGGAACTGAAGAGGGTGAAGGGTGGGTTACAGGTAGCAGGGGTACTGACATAGCATGGAGTGTAGGAACTGAAGAGGGTGGGGAAGGGTGGGTGACAGGTAGCAGGGGTACTGACATAGCATGGAGTGTAGGAACTGAAGAGGGTGAAGGGTGGGTTACAGGTAGCAGGGGTACTGACATAGCATGGAGTGTAGGAACTGAAGAGGGTGAAGGGTGGGTTACAGGTAGCAGGGGTACTGACATAGCATGGAGTGTAGGAACTGAAGAGGGTGAAGGGTGGGTTACAGGTAGCAGGGGTACTGACATAGCATGGAGTGTAGGAACTGAAGAGGGTGAAGGGTGGGTGACAGGTAGCAGGGGTACTGACATAGCATGGAGTGTAGGAACTGAAGAGGGTGAAGGGTGGGTTACAGGTAGCAGGGTACTGACATAGCATGGAGTGTAGGAACTGAAGAGGGTGAAGGGTGGGTTACAGGTAGCAGGGGTACTGACATAGCATGGAGTGTAGGAACTGAAGAGGGTGAAGGGTGGGTTACAGGTAGCAGGGGTACTGACATAGCATGGAGTGTAGGAACTGAAGAGGGTGAAGTGTGGGTTACAGGTAGCAGGGGTACTGACATAGCATGGAGTGTAGGAACTGAAGAGGGTGAAGGGTGGGTTACAGGTAGCAGGGTACTGACATAGCATGGAGTGTAGGAACTGAAGAGGGTGAAGGGTGGATGACAGGTAGCAGGGGTACAGACATAGCATGGAGTGTAGGAACTGAAGAGGGTAAAGGGTGGGTTACAGGTAGCAGGGGTACTGACATAGCATGGAGTGTAGGAACTGAAGAGGGTGAAGGGTGGGTTACAGGTAGCAGGGGTACTGACATAGCATGGAGTGTAGGAACTGAAGAGGGTGAAGGGTGGGTTACAGGTAGGGGTACTGACATAGCATGGAGTGTAGGAACTGAAGAGGGTGAAGGGTGGGTGACAGGTAGCAGGGTACTGACATAGCATGGAGTGTAGGAACTGAAGAGGGTGAAGGGTGGGTTACAGGTAGCAGGGGTACTGACATAGCATGGAGTGTAGGAACTGAAGAGGGTGAAGGGTGGGTTACAGGTAGCAGGGGTACTGACATAGCATGGAGTGTAGAACCTGAAGAGGGTGAAGGGTGGGAAACAGGTAGCAGGGGTACTGACAAAGCATGGAGTGTAGGCACTGAAGAGGGTGAAGGGTGGGTGACAGGCAGTAGGGGTAGGAACTGAAGAGGGGAACTGAAGAGGGTGAAGGGTTACAGGTAGCAGGGGTACTGACATAGCATGGAGTGTAGGAACTGAAGAGGGTGAAGGGTGGGTTACAGGTAGCAGGGGTACTGACATAGCATGGAGTGTAGGAACTGAAGAGGGTGAAGGGTGGGTTACAGGGAGCAGGGTAGGGTACTGACATAGCATGGAGTGTAGGAACTGAAGAGGGTGAAGGGTGGGTTACAGGTAGCAGGGGTACTGACATAGCATGGAGTGTAGGAACTGAAGAGGGTGAAGGGTGGGTGACAGGTAGCAGGGGTACTGACATAGCATGGAGTGTAGGAACTGAAGAGGGTGAAGGGTGGGTGACAGGTAGCAGGGGTACTGACATAGCATGGAGTGTAGGAACTGAAGAGGGTGAAGGGTGGGTTACAGGTAGCAGGGGTACTGACATAGCATGGAGTGTAGGAACTGAAGAGGGTGAAGGGTGGGTTACAGGTAGCAGGGTACTGACATAGCATGGAGTGTAGGAACTGAAGAGGGTGAAGGGTGGGTTACAGGTAGCAGGGGTACTGACATAGCATGGAGTGTAGGAACTGAAGAGGGTGAAGGGTGGGTTACAGGTAGCAGGGGTACTGACATAGCATGGAGTGTAGGAACTGAAGAGGGTGAAGGGTGGGTTACAGGTAGCAGGGGTACTGACATAGCATGGAGTGTAGGAACTGAAGAGGGTGAAGGGTGGGTTACAGGTAGCAGGGGTACTGACATAGCATGGAGTGTAGGAACTGAAGAGGGTGAAGGGTGGGTTACAGGTAGCAGGGGTACTGACATAGCATGGAGTGTAGGAACTGAAGAGGGTGAAGGGTGGGTGACAGGTAGCAGGGGTACTGACATAGCATGGAGTGTAGGAACTGAAGAGGGTGAAGGGTGGGTGACAGGTAGCAGGCGTACTGACATAGCATGGAGTGTAGGAACTGAAGAGGGTGAAGGGTGGGTTACAGGTAGCAGGGGTACTGACATAGCATGGAGTGTAGGAACTGAAGAGGGTGAAGGGTGGGTTACAGGTAGCAGGGGTACTGACATAGCATGGAGTGTAGGAACTGAAGAGGGTGAAGGGTGGGTTACAGGTAGCAGGGGTACTGACATAGCATGGAGTGTAGGAACTGAAGAGGGTGAAGGGTGGGTTACAGGTAGCAGGGGTACTGACATAGCATGGAGTGTAGGAACTGAAGAGGGTGAAGGGTGGGTTACAGGTAGCAGGGGTACTGACATAGCATGGAGTGTAGGAACTGAAGAGGGTGAAGGGTGGGTTACAGGTAGCAGGGGTACTGACATAGCATGGAGTGTAGGAACTGGAAGAGGGTGAAGGGTGGGTTACAGGTAGCAGGGGGTACTGACATAGCATGGAGTGTAGGAACTGAAGAGGGTGAAGGGTGGGTTACAGGTAGCAGGGTACTGACATAGCATGGAGTGTAGGAACTGAAGAGGGTGAAGGGTGGGTTACAGGTAGCAGGGTACTGACATAGCATGGAGTGTAGGAACTGAAGAGGGTGAAGGGTGGGTTACAGGTAGCAGGGGTACTGACATAGCATGGAGTGTAGGAACTGAAGAGGGTGAAGGGTGGGTTACAGGTAGCAGGGGTACTGACATAGCATGGAGTGTAGGAACTGAAGAGGGTGAAGGTGGGTGACAGGTACAGGGCAGGGGTACTGACATAGCATGGAGTGTAGGAACTGAAGAGGGTGAAGGGTGGGTTACAGGTAGCAGGGGTACTGACATAGCATGGAGTGTAGGAACTGAAGAGGGTGAAGGGTGGGTTACAGGTAGCAGGGGTACTGACATAGCATGGAGTGTAGGAACTGAAGAGGGTGAAGGGTGGGTTACAGGTAGCAGGGTACTGACATAGCATGGAGTGTAGGAACTGAAGAGGGTAAAGGGTGGGTTACAGGTAGCAGGGTACTGACATAGCATGGAGTGTAGGAACTGAAGAGGGTGAAGGGTGGGTTACAGGTAGCAGGGTACTGACATAGCATGGAGTGTAGGAACTGAAGAGGGTGAAGGGTGGGTTACAGGTAGCAGGGGTACTGACATAGCATGGAGTGTAGGAACTGAAGAGGGTGAAGTGTGGGTTACAGGTAGCAGGGTACTGACATAGCATGGAGTGTAGCAACTGAAGAGGGTGAAGGGTGGGTTACAGGTAGCAGGGGTACTGACATAGCATGGAGTGTAGGAACTGAAGAGGATGAAGGGTGGGTTACAGGTAGCAGGGTACTGACATAGCATGGAGAGTAGGAACTGAAGAGGGTGAAGGGTGGGTTACAGGTAGCAGGGGTACTGACATAGCATGGAGTGTAGCAACGGAAGAGGGTGAAGGGTGGGTTACAGGTAGCAGGGGTACTGACATAGCATGGAGTGTAGGAACTGAAGAGGGTGAAGGGTGGGTTACAGGTAGCAGGGTACTGACATAGCATGGAGTGTAGGAACTGAAGAGGGTGAAGGGTGGGTTACAGGTAGCAGGGTACTGACATAGCATGGAGTGTAGGAACTGAAGAGGGTGAAGGGAGAAGGGTTACAGGTAGCAGGGGTACTGACATAGCATGGAGTGTAGGAACTGAAGAGGGTGAAGGGTGGGTTACAGGTAGCAGGGGTACTGACATAGCATGGAGTGTAGGAACTGAAGAGGGTGAAGGGTGGGTTACAGGTAGCAGGGGTACTGACATAGCATGGAGTGTAGGAACTGAAGAGAGTGAAGGGTGGGTTACAGGTAGCAGGGGTACTGACATAGCATGCAGTGTAGGAACTGAAGAGGGTGAAGGGTGGGTTACAGGTAGTAGGGTACCGACATAGCATGGAGTGCAGGAACTGAAGAGGGTGAAGGGTGGGTTACAGGTAGCAGGGTACTGACATAGCATGGAGTGTAGGAACTGAAGAGGGTGAAGGGTGGGTTACAGGTAGCAGGGGTACTGACATAGCATGGAGTGTAGGAACTGAAGAGGGTGAAGGGTGGGTTACAGGTAGCAGGGTACTGACATAGCATGGAGTGTAGGAACTGAAGAGGGTGAAGGGTGGGTTACAGGTAGCAGGGTACTGACATAGCATGGAGTGTAGGAACTGAAGAGGGTGAAGGGTGGGTTACAGGTAGCAGGGGTACTGACATAGCATGGAGTGTAGGAACTGAAGAGGGTGAAGGGTGGGTTACAGGTAGCAGGGTACTGACATAGCATGGAGTGTAGGAACTGAAGAGGGTGAAGGGTGGGTTACAGGTAGCAGGGGTACTGACATAGCATGGAGTGTAGGAACTGAAGAGGGTGAAGGGTGGGTTACAGGTAGCAGGGTACTGACATAGCATGGAGTGTAGGAACTGAAGAGGGTGAAGGGTGGGTTACAGGTAGCAGGGGTACTGACATAGCATGGAGTGTAGGAACTGAAGAGAAGAGGGTGAAGGGTGGGTTACAGGTAGCAGGGGTACTGACATAGCATGGAGTGTAGGAACTGAAGAGGGTGAAGGGTGTGGGTTACAGGTAGCAGGGTACTGACATAGCATGGAGTGTAGGAACTGAAGAGGGTGAAGGGTGGGTTACAGGTAGCAGGGGTACTGACATAGCATGGAGTGTAGGAACTGAAGAGGGTGAAGGGTGGGTTACAGGTAGCAGGGGTACTGACATAGCATGGAGTGTAGGAACTGAAGAGGGTGAAGGGTGGGTTACAGGTAGCAGGGGTACTGACATAGCATGGAGTGTAGGAACTGAAGAGGGTGAAGGGTGGGTTACAGGTAGCAGGGGTACTGACATAGCATGGAGTGTAGGAACTGAAGAGGGTGAAGGGTGGGTTACAGGTAGCAGGGGTACTGACATAGCATGGAGTGTAGGAACTGAAGAGGGTGAAGGGTGGGTTAGAGGTAGGAGGGTTACTGACTTAGCATGGAGTGTAGGAACTGAAGAGGGTGAAGGGTGGGTTACAGGTAGCAGGGTACTGACATAGCATGGAGTGTAGGAACTGAAGAGGGTGAAGGGTGGGTTACAGGTAGCAGGGTACTGACATAGCATGGAGTGTAGGAACTGAAGAGGGTGAAGGGTGGGTTACAGGTAGCAGGGGGACTGACATAGCATGGAGTGTAGGAACTGAAGAGGATGAAGGGTGGGTTACAGGTAGCAGGGTACTGACATAGCATGGAGTGTAGGAACTGAAGAGGGTGAAGGGTGGGTTACAGGTAGCAGGGGTACTGACATAGCATGGAGTGTAGGAACTGAAGAGGGTGAAGGGTGGGTTACAGGTAGCAGGGGTACTGACATAGCATGGAGTGTAGGAACTGAAGAGGGTGAAGGGTGGGTTACAGGTAGCAGGGTACTGACATAGCATGGAGTGTAGGAACTGAAGAGGGTGAAGGGTGGGTTACAGGTAGCAGGGGTACTGACATAGCATGGAGTGTAGGAACTGAAGAGGGTGAAGGGTGGGTTACAGGTAGCAGGGTACTGACATAGCATGGAGTGTAGGAACTGAAGAGGGTGAAGGGTGGGTTACAGGTAGTAGGGGTACTGACATAGCATGGAGTGTAGGAACTGAAGAGGGTGAAGGGTGGGTTACAGGTAGCAGGGTACTGACATAGCATGGAGTGTAGGAACTGAAGAGGGTGAAGGGTGGGTTACAGGTAGCAGGGTACTGACATAGCATGGAGTGTAGGAACTGAAGAGGGTGAAGGGTGGGTTACAGGTAGCAGGGGTACTGACATAGCATGGAGTGTAGGAACTGAAGAGGGTGAAGGGTGGGTTACAGGTAGCAGGGTACTGACATAGCATGGAGTGTAGGAACTGAAGAGGGTGAAGGGTGGGTTACAGGTAGCAGGGGTACTGACATAGCATGGAGTGTAGGAACTGAAGAGGGTGAAGGGTGGGTTACAGGTAGCAGGGGTACTGACATAGCATGGAGTGTAGGAACTGAAGAGGGTGAAGGGTGGGTTACAGGTAGCAGGGGTACTGACATAGCATGGAGTGTAGGAACTGAAGAGGGTGAAGGGTGGGTTACAGGTAGCAGGGGTACTGACATAGCATGGAGTGTAGGAACTGAAGAGGGTGAAGGGTGGGTTACAGGTAGCAGGGGTACTGACATAGCATGGAGTGTAGGAACTGAAGAGGGTGAAGGGTGGGTTACAGGTAGCAGGGGCACTGACATAGCATGGAGTGAACTGAAGAGGGTGAAGGGTGGGTTACAGGTAGCAGGGGTACTGACATAGCATGGAGTGTAGGAACTGAAGAGGGTAAAGGGTGGGTTACAGGTAGCAGGGTACTGACATAGCATGGAGTGTAGGAACTGAAGAGGAAGAGGGTGAAGGGTGGGTTACAGGTAGCAGGGTACTGACATAGCATGGAGTGTAGGAACTGAAGAGGGTGAAGGGTGGGTTACAGGTAGCAGGGGTACTGACATAGCATGGAGTGTAGCAACTGAAGAGGGTGAAGGGTGGGTTACAGGTAGCAGGGGTACTGACATAGCATGGAGTGTAGGAACTGAAGAGGGTGGAGGGTGGGTTACAGGTAGCAGGGGTACTGACATAGCATGGAGTGTAGGAACTGAAGAGGGTGAAGGGTGGGTTACAGGTAGCAGGGTACTGACATAGCATGGAGTGTAGGAACTGAAGAGGGTGAAGGTGGGTTACAGGTAGCAGGGGTACTGACATAGCATGGAGTGTAGGAACTGAAGAGGGTGAAGGGTGGGTTACAGGTAGCAGGGGTACTGACATAGCATGGAGTGTAGGAACTGAAGAGGGTGAAGGGTGGGTTACAGGTAGCAGGGGTACTGACATAGCATGGAGTGTAGGAACTGAAGAGGGTGAAGGGTGGGTTACACGTAGCAGGGTACTGACATAGCATGGAGTGTAGGAACTGAAGAGGGTGAAGGGTGGGTTACAGGTAGCAGGGGTACTGACATAGCATGGAGTGTAGGAACTGAAGAGGGTGAAGGGTGGGTTACAGGTAGCAGGGGTACTGACATAGCATGGAGTGTAGGAACTGAAGAGGGTGAAGGGTGGGTTACAGGTAGCAGGGTACAGACATAGCATGGAGTGTAGGAACTGAAGAGGGTGAAGGGTGGGTTACAGGTAGCAGGGGTACTGACATAGCATGGAGTGTAGGAACTGAAGAGGGTGAAGGGTGGGTTACAGGTAGCAGGGGTACTGACATAGCATGGAGTGTAGGAACTGAAGAGGGTGAAGGGTGGGTTACAGGTAGCAGGGGTACTGACATAGCATGGAGTGTAGGAACTGAAGAGGGTGACAGGTGGGTTGCAGGGGTACTGACATAGCATGGAGTGTAGCAACTGAAGAGGGTGAAGGGTGGGTTACAGGTAGCAGGGGTACTGACATAGCATGGAGTGTAGGAACTGAAGAGGGTGAAGAAGGGTGGGTTACAGGTAGCAGGGGTACTGACATAGCATGGAGTGTAGCAACTGATGAGGGTGAAGGGTGGGTTACAGGTAGCAGGGGTACTGACATAGCATGGAGTGTAGGAACTGAAGAGGGTGAAGGGTGGGTTACAGGTAGCAGGGGTACTGACATAGCATGGAGTGTAGGAACTGAAGAGGGTGAAGGGTGGGTTACAGGTAGCAGGGGTACTGACATAGCATGGAGTGTAGGAACTGAAGAGGGTGAAGGGTGGGTTACAGGTAGCAGGGGTACTGACATAGCATGGAGTGTAGGAACTGAAGAGGGTGAAGGGTGGGTTACAGGTAGCAGGGGTACTGACATAGCATGGAGTGTAGGAACTGAAGAGGGTGAAGGATGGGTTACAGGTAGCAGGGGTACTGACATAGCATGGAGTGTAGGAACTGAAGAGGGTGAAGGGTGGGTTACAGGTAGCAGGGGTACTGACATAGCATGGAGTGTAGGAACTGAAGAGGGTGAAGGGTGGGTTACAGGTAGCAGGGGTACTGACATAGCATGGAGTGTAGGAACTGAAGAGGGTGAAGGGTGGGTTACAGGTAGCAGGGGTACTGACATAGCATGGAGTGTAGGAACTGAAGAGGGTGAAGGGTGGGTTACAGGTAGCAGGGGTACTGACATAGCATGGAGTGTAGGAACTGAAGAGGGTGAAGGTGGGTTACAGGTAGCAGGGGTACTGACATAGCATGGAGTGTAGGAACTGAAGAGGGTGAAGGGTGGGTTACAGGTAGCAGGGGTACTGACATAGCATGGAGTGTAGGAACTGAAGAGGGTGAAGGGTGGGTTACAGGTAGCAGGGGTACTGACATAGCATGGAGTGTAGGAACTGAAGAGGGTGAAGGGTGGGTTACAGGTAGCAGGGGTACTGACATAGCATGGAGTGTAGGAACTGAAGAGGGTGAAGGGTGGGTTACAGGTAGCAGGGGTACTGACATAGCATGGAGTGTAGGAACTGAAGAGGGTGAAGGGTGGGTTACAGGTAGCAGGGGTACTGACATAGCATGGAGTGTAGGAACTGAAGAGGGTGAAGGGTGGGTTACAGGTAGCAGGGGTACTGACATAGCATGGAGTGTAGGAACTGAAGAGGGTGAAGGGTGGGTTACAGGTAGCAGGGGTACTGACATAGCATGGAGTGTAGGAACTGAAGAGGGTGAAGGGTGGGTTACAGGTAGCAGGGGTACTGACATAGCATGGAGTGTAGGAACTGAAGAGGGTGAAGGGTGGGTTACAGGTAGCAGGGGTACTGACATAGCATGGAGTGTAGGAACTGAAGAGGGTGAAGGGTGGGTTACAGGTAGCAGGGGTACTGACATAGCATGGAGTGTAGGAACTGAAGAGGGTGAAGGATGGGTTACAGGTAGCAGGGGTACTGACATAGCATGGAGTGTAGGAACTGAAGAGGGTGGAAAAGGGTGGGTGACAGGTAGCAGGGGTACTGACATAGCATGGAGTGTAGGAACTGAAGAGGGTGAAGGATGGGTTACAGGTAGCAGGGGTACTGACATAGCATGGAGTGTAGGAACTGAAGAGGGTGAAGGGTGGGTGACAGGTAGCAGGGGTACTGACATAGCATGGAGTGTAGGAACTGAAGAGGGTGAAGGATGGGTTACAGGTAGCAGGGGTACTGACATAGCATGGAGTGTAGGAACTGAAGAGGGTGAAGGGTGGGTTACAGGTAGCAGGGGTACTGACATAGCATGGAGTGTAGGAACTGAAGAGGGTGAAGGATGGGTTACAGGTAGCAGGGGTACTGACATAGCATGGAGTGTAGGAACTGAAGAGGGTGAAGGATGGGTTACAGGTAGCAGGGGTACTGACATAGCATGGAGTGTAGGAACTGAAGAGGGTGAAGGGTGGGTTACAGGTAGCAGGGGTACTGACATAGCATGGAGTGTAGGAACTGAAGAGGGTGAAGGGTGGGTTACAGGTAGCAGGGGTACTGACATAGCATGGAGTGTAGGAACTGAAGAGGGTGAAGGGTGGGTTACAGGTAGCAGGGTACTGACATAGCATGGAGTGTAGGAACTGAAGAGGGTGAAGGGTGGGTTACAGGTAGCAGGGGTACTGACATAGCATGGAGTGTAGGAACTGAAGAGGGTGAAGGGTGGGTTACAGGTAGCAGGGTACTGACATAGCATGGAGTGTAGGAACTGAAGAGGGTGAAGAGTGGGTTACAGGTAGCAGGGGTACTGACATAGCATGGAGTGTAGCAACTGAAGAGGGTGAAGGGTGGGTGACAGGTAGCAGGGATACAGACATAGCATGGAGTGTAGGAACTGAAGAGGGTGAAGGGTGGGTTACAGGTAGCAGGGGTACTGACATAGCATGGAGTGTAGGAACTGAAGAGGGTGAAGGGTGGGTAACAGGTAGCAGGGGTACTGACATAGCATGGAGTGTAGGAACTGAAGAGGGTGAAGGGTGGGTTACAGGTAGCAGGGGTACTGACATAGCATGGAGTGTAGGAACTGAAGAGGGTGAAGGTGGGTTACAGGTAGCAGGGGTACTGACATAGCATGGAGTGTAGGAACTGAAGAGGGTGAAGGGTGGGTTACAGGTAGCAGGGTACTGACATAGCATGGAGTGTAGGAACTGAAGAGGGTGAAGGGTGGGTTACAGGTAGCAGGGGTACTGACATAGCATGGAGTGTAGGAACTGAAGAGGGTGAAGGGTGGGTTACAGGTAGCAGGGGTACTGACATAGCATGGAGTGTAGGAACTGAAGAGGGTGAAGGGTGGGTTACAGGTAGCAGGGGTACTGACATAGCATGGAGTGTAGGAACTGAAGAGGGTGAAGGGTGGGTTACAGGTAGCAGGGGTACTGACATAGCATGGAGTGTAGGAACTGAAGAGGGTGAAGGGTGGGTTACAGGTAGCAGGGGTACTGACATAGCATGGAGTGTAGGAACTGAAGAGGGTGAAGGGTGGGTTACAGGTAGCAGGGGTACTGACATAGCATGGAGTGTAGGAACTGAAGAGGGTGAAGGGTGGGTTACAGGTAGCAGGGTACTGACATAGCATGGAGTGTAGGAACTGAAGAGGGTGAAGGGTGGGTTACAGGTAGCAGGGTACTGACATAGCATGGAGTGTAGGAAGTGAAGAGGGTGAAGGGTGGGTTACAGTTAGCAGGGGTACTGACATAGCATGGAGTGTAGGAACTGAAGAGGCTGAAGTGTGGGTTACAGGTAGCAGGGGTACTGACATAGCATGGAGTGTAGGAACTGAAGAGGGTGAAGGGTGGGTTACAGGTAGCAGGGGTACTGACATAGCATGGAGTGTAGGAACTGAAGAGGGTGAAGGGTGGGTTACAGGTAGCAGGGGTACTGACATAGCATGGAGTGTAGGAACTGAAGAGGGTGAAGGGTGGGTTACAGGTAGCAGGGTACAGACATAGCATGGAGTGTAGGAACTGAAGAGGGTGAAGGGTGGGTTACAGGTAGCAGGGGTACTGACATAGCATGGAGTGTAGGAACTGAAGAGGGTGAAGGGTGGGTTACAGGTAGCAGGAGTACTGACATAGCATGGAGTGTAGGAACTGAAGAGGATGAAGGGTGGGTTACAGGTAGCAGGGGTACTGACATAGCATGGAGTGTAGGAACTGAAGAGGGTGAAGGGTGGGTTACAGGTAGCAGGGGTACTGACATAGCATGGAGTGTAGGAACTGAAGAGGGTGAAGGGTGGGTTACAGGTAGCAGGGGTACTGACATAGCATGGAGTGTAGGAACTGAAGAGGGTGAAGGGTGGGTTACAGGTAGCAGGGGTACTGACATAGCATGGAGTGTAGGAACTGAAGAGGGTGGAGAAGGGTGGGTTACAGGTAGCAGGGGTACTGACATAGCATGGAGTGTAGGAACTGAAGAGGGTGAAGGGTGGGTTACAGGTAGCAGGGGTACTGACATAGCATGGAGTGTAGGAACTGAAGAGGGTGAAGGATGGGTTACAGGTAGCAGGGGTACTGACATAGCATGGAGTGTAGGAACTGAAGAGGGTGAAGGGTGGGTGACAGGTAGCAGGGTTACTGACATAGCATGGAGTGTAGGAACTGAAGAGGGTGAAGGGTGGGTTACAGGTAGCAGGGGTACTGACATAGCATGGAGTGTAGGAACTGAAGAGGGTGAAGGGTGGGTTACAGGTAGCAGGGGTACTGACATAGCATGGAGTGTAGCAACTGAAGAGGGTGAAGGATGGGTTACAGGTAGCAGGGGTACTGACATAGCATGGAGTGTAGGAACTGAAGAGGGTGAAGGGTGGGTTACAGGTAGCAGGGGTACTGACATAGCATGGAGTGTAGGAACTGAAGAGGGTGAAGGGTGGGTGACAGGTAGCAGGGGTACTGACATAGCATGGAGTGTAGGAACTGAAGAGGGTGGAGAAGGATGGGTTACAGGTAGCAGGGGTACTGACATAGCATGGAGTGTAGGAACTGAAGAGGGTGAAGGGTGGGTGACAGGTAGCAGGGGTACTGACATAGCATGGAGTGTAGGAACTGAAGAGGGTGGAGAAGGATGGGTTACAGGTAGCAGGGGTACTGACATAGCATGGAGTGTAGGAACTGAAGAGGGTGGAGGGTGGGTTACAGGTAGCAGGGGTACTGACATAGCATGGAGTGTAGGAACTGAAGAGGGTGAAGGGTGGGTTACAGGTAGCAGGGGTACTGACATAGCATGGAGTGTAGGAACTGAAGAGGGTGAAGGGTGGGTTACAGGTAGCAGGGGTACTGACATAGCATGGAGTGTAGCAACTGAAGAGGGTGAAGGATGGGTTACAGGTAGCAGGGGTACTGACATAGCATGGAGTGTAGCAACTGAAGAGGGTGGAGAAGGATGGGTTACAGGTAGCAGGGGTACTGACATAGCATGGAGTGTAGGAACTGAAGAGGGTGAAGGGTGGGTGACAGGTAGCAGGGGTACTGACATAGCATGGAGTGTAGGAACTGAAGAGGGTGAAGGATGGGTTACAGGTAGCAGGGGTACTGACATAGCATGGAGTGTAGGAACTGAAGAGGGTGAAGGGTGGGTGACAGGTAGCAGGGGTACTGACATAGCATGGAGTGTAGGAACTGAAGAGGGTGAAGGGTGGGTGACAGGTAGCAGGGGTACTGACATAGCATGGAGTGTAGGAACTGAAGAGGGTGGAGAAGGATGGGTTACAGGTAGCAGGGGTACTGACATAGCATGGAGTGTAGGAACTGAAGAGGGTGGGGAAGGGTGGGTGACAGGTAGCAGGGGTACTGACAGCATGGAGTGTAGGAACTGAAGAGGGTGAAGGGTGGGTGACAGGTAGCAGGGGTACTGACATAGCATGGAGTGTAGGAACTGAAGAGGGTGGAGAAGGATGGGTTACAGGTAGCAGGGGTACTGACATAGCATGGAGTGTAGGAACTGAAGAGGGTGAAGGGTGGGTTACAGGTAGCAGGGGTACTGACATAGCATGGAGTGTAGGAACTGAAGAGGGTGGAGGGTGGGTTACAAGTAGCAGGGGTACTGACATAGCATGGAGTGTAGGAACTGAAGAGGGTGAAGGGTGGGTTACAGGTAGCAGGGGTACTGACATAGCAAGGAGTGTAGGAACTGAAGAGGGTGAAGGGTGGGTTACAGGTAGCAGGGGTACTGACATAGCATGGAGTGTAGGAACTGAAGAGGATGAAGGGTGGGTTACAGGTAGCAGGGGTACTGACATAGCATGGAGTGTAGGAACTGAAGAGGGTGAAGGGTGGGTGACAGGTAGCAGGGGTACTGACATAGCATGGAGTGTAGGAACTGAAGAGGGTGAAGGGTGGGTGACAGGTAGCAGGGGTACTGACATAGCATGGAGTGTAGGAACTGAAGAGGGTGGGGAAGGGTGGGTGACAGGTAGCAGGGGTACTGACATAGCATGGAGTGTAGGAACTGAAGAGGATGAAGGGTGGGTTACAGGTAGCAGGGGTACTGACATAGCATGGAGTGTAGGAACTGAAGAGGGTGGAGAAGGATGGGTTACAGGTAGCAGGGGTACTGACATAGCAAGGAGTGTAGGAAATGAAGAGGGTGAAGGGTGGGTTACAGGTAGCAGGGGTACTGACATAGCATGGAGTGTAGCAACTGAAGAGGGTGAAGGGTGGGTTACAGGTAGCAGGGGTACTGACATAGCATGGAGTGTAGCAACTGAAGAGGGTGAAGGGTGGGTTACAGGTAGCAGGGGTACTGACATAGCATGGAGTGTAGGAACTGAAGAGGATGAAGGGTGGGTTACAGGTAGCAGGGGTACTGACATAGCATGGAGTGTAGGAACTGAAGAGGGTGAAGGGTGGGTGACAGGTAGCAGGAGTACTGACATAGCATGGAGTGTAGGAACTGAAGAGGGTGAAGGATGGGTTACAGGTAGCAGGGGTACTGACATAGCATGGAGTGTAGGAACTGAAGAGGGTGGAGAAGGATGGGTTACAGGTAGCAGGGGTACTGACATAGCATGGAGTGTAGGAACTGAAGAGGGTGGAGGGTGGGTTACAGGTAGCAGGGGTACTGACATAGCATGGAGTGTAGGAACTGAAGAGCTTGGAGAAGGATGGGTTACAGGTAGTAGGGGTACTGACATGGGATAGATGAGAGAGAGTGAGAGAGACGGGAATCAGGGAAGGGAGCGATAACATAGTTTTACTGACAAGAGACTCAGTCAGCAAGACAGGTAAAATCTTGGCAAAGGGCATAGCAGGGAGGTGTGTTCAGGCTGCAGTAAATCTGGACTTGAAGCTTATACTTACTAAGACATGGAAGGAGACCATCAAAGTGGTCAGCAAGGACTGGAGAGAAGTCACTGTATGGTGAATGTTGTCATTAATAACCTGACACAAGAGAAGCGTAGCAAGTACTGCCAGGGAGGTGGCAGACAGACATCAGGACAGAGGGCTGCACTACCATTTTCTAAAGCAGTGTGTCTGTCAGCAGCTAGTAAGATGTAGAAAGAGGATGACAGAAATGACAGGCTATAGCAGTGGACAGAGGAGAGCAGCTTAGGCTGACAGCAGGATGGAAGGAAACCTGGAAGCGGAACCAGGTTTATTTAAGGAATAGGCTACAGCTTAGCCTATCAGGCTGAGTAACCTTTAGCTGTCTGGATGAGTTCATAGGTTCATCAGTGTATACTAGGCTTATGACCACTACACCCTTACAAGCCTAGCCGTGCAACCCAAATATGACCCACAAATTTGATTTACATAGCTGGTGATGTACTGACCACCTCTGTCTGTCAGAGACATAAGAGCCAGATCAGGGGTGAATTTCTGATTACCCATCCATTGGTCCAAGTTGCACGTAAACATGGATTAGGAGTAATTCTGCTTCACATGGATGGAGAGCCTGTTCCAGAGAATGGGAATTCTCTGAGAAACATATCTGTATCTCCAACATGTCCTATTTATGTTGCAAGGAAAATGTAAGTCTTTTAATCTAGTAATTCTGATGCTGTTTGTTTTCATGATATGCAAAAGGTTCAACAAAACAGGTTCCAGGGATTCCTTGCATGCCAGGCAAAGATTGTCTCTCATTTATCTGTGTAATGCCAAGTAAAGAGACATGGCTTTGAGGCACCTTTGTGGATGTTCCATTTGCTGCATGTGTCTGGTCAGGTACATATTGAATGGGGCATTATACTCTATGATGGGTCTGATGAGGGCCGAATACAGTGGTACGATGACCTCCCTGGAGCTAGATGCCATGCCATTGCTTATAAGTTGGGCAGTAGAGAAGGATTTTCTTATTACTTTGGACGCATAGTGGTCAAAGGCTAAATTACCATCTACATGAGTTTTCAGATGACTAACTAGTGGATCAACTTTTAAGGGTGTTTTATTGATAACATAGTTACCTCAGGTGGCAGACTTCCCAAAAGGTACTAAAATGCATTTCTTGCTATTGAGTTTTAAGCAATGGTTTTAGCACCAAGCATTTATATGAGACCTGCCTGAAGGGTATTCTCATCTTGTGGGGATTTAATGACTGCTGCCAGTTTACAATTATCTGCAAACTTGGTTAGCCAAACACCTTTGACATTGACTTTGACATCCAAGAAGTAGATGCCAAAGACGAAAGGGCCCAGCTCAGAGCCCCAACGGACTCCACTGGTGACGAGCCTCTTTGTGGTGGTAGTCTCACCAATTCAAATCTCCTGGGTCCTATCAGTGAACTAAATAGCCATCTAGTGTATTACAAATGGGTTTATACCTAGTTCCATAAGTTTGTTGACAATGCCCGTGTGGGGTATTTTATTGTATTGTATTGTAAGTATCAAATACTTTAGCAAGATCTTGGTAGGCAGTATGCACCATTTTCCCCTCATCCATTGGCTTAGTGACCTTTTCAAAAAAGTCCAACAGATTCAGTAAGCATGACCTTTCTTTGAAAAACACAAACTGGGATGGATCCAGTGTCTGGAGGTTTCCTATATCCTTGTTCATAATTTTCATGTAATTCTTTCCAAGGCTTGGCAAATAAGACTAGTCAGACTAATGGGTCTGTAGTTTCCATGATCTGTTGAAGGTCCTCCCTTATGAAGAGGGATGACCTTTGCAATTCTCCATTCATTTGGCACAAAGCCTGTTTTAGAACTATAATTAAATAATGAATCTTGACAAGTCATATTTTAGGAGGAATCCTGGAATGCTATCAAGGCACATTGAGGCTGTGTTCTTGGCTTTAGTGAGTGCAGCCAATACATGCTCCCTAGTTATAGTTGGTGAGGTTAGATTTGAGGGTATTTCTGAGGGAATGGTTGGGGTTGGAAGCAGTAAAGTTGGAATTTAATTTGTTTGCTAACAGGTTCACTATATCACCAGGCTCAGTGAATGTGGCACCATTAACCACAAGTTCAGCATATTACTGTGTGCTACCTTTGAGGTTTCTTATTGAATGCCAAGAAACCCATCATTATCCCCTTTGGGGAAAATGGCATCCCCACTAATTATCACATTAATAACAACATACTAAGCATGCAATCAGTCGAGAGGGACTTGGGCACCCAGGTTGATAGCAACCTGACGTTTGACCATCACGTTGCCTCTGTTGTGTGGAAGGCTTTCTACATGGGCCACCTCATAAATAAGGGTATTTCATCCATGAACAAGGAGGTCATAACATCCCTGTACTCCTCCCTTATCAGACCCCTTATCGAGTACAATACCCCCTTTGGCATGTACCTTGCGAAGCACATGCAGCAGTTGGAGAGACCAGAGAGGTTCCTGACCAGGAAGATCCAGGGTCTCAAACACCTATCCTATACAGATAGGCTAAAAGCCCTGTCCCTCTACTCAGTCTCATATAGACTGCTCAGAGGTGGCCTGTGTCTGGCATACAAAGCCATCTCAAACCCAGCCTTGATGGAGTTGCTGGATATCCGTAAGTTAAACTCCACTCGCGCAACCTGCATGCAAGGCCTTAACTTAGTCTGTGACATTAATAGAACTTGTTGGTGGGATAGATTAGTGTTTCAAAGACTCCCCCATCTGGGAACTGACTCCCTCTCCATGTCAAGCAGAGTACATCTCTAACCCTCTTTAAGAGGAACCTGAATGACAGGAAGGGAAACAGAAAATACACCCCTGGGATCCCACCTGTGCCCCTGCTGGACAGGGAAAACAGGTGCTGACATTGAGGGAATATGGGCCAAATTCTTGGCTAGGCTTATAAGGGCCTCTGGACCAATAGCCTAGTATCATCCTATGAACCTGTGAACTGTAGAAGGCCTTATGGTTATATTTCACTTGGGAGGCTATCTTAATCTCAAAGATGGCTTTGCTTGACCTAATCAGCCTTCTTAGATGAGAGAGTTTCTATTTTTTGGGAATTAACCTTCCTGATTTTTGCCATATTTTTTCCTTTTTTTCCTTTTTTGTACATCCTGTTTAATTTGGGATGCCACCAGGTGGTTTGTTTCTAGGGCTAGTCCTGGGCTTACTTCTGGTAGGTACAGCAGTCTCTATGCAGGCATTGACATGGTTGTACAGAGTTTCTGAGAGCAATTCAGCATAGGCTGTTGTGTTCTCTGGGTTTGGAGGGGCATTGAATATTGACAATCCATCACTAAATAAAAAGTAATTGGCCCTGGAATAGTTCCTAACTGTAAATGGTTTTAATGAGATTACAGAGTTGATTTTGATTTTGAAGAAAACAGCTTTATGGTTGGACCTTACCAGGGAGGATGAGATTTTTTTTGGGGGGGGGGGATGCAGCATTCTCCCACTTTTCTAAGCACAGCGTCCGGTATGTTGGAGCCTCAAGTGGAAGTACTGTCAAGGGTGCTTGTATTTACAAAGTCCAGGAATCTCTGTGCCTGTAGATTTGAGGCCATGTAAGATTCCCAGACTATAAAGGAATAATTAAAGTCTCTCATGGGTGGGGTGTTAAGTGTCTCCAATAGGTCCGAGTATGCATTGTGAGCTTCTTGGGACATGGGGGGTGACCTAGAGCTGGACAGGATATGATACAGGATTCTGTCTATGGTGATCTGCACATGGAGGAAGTCCAGCACATCTTCCTGTTTGACCACCCTAGAGGGACGCTTGTTATTGATATATAATGAGACACCTCCTTCTTTAGACGTTGTCTATGTAGCTACTGGTCTAAAAGTGTGGAAGGCACTGAAAGCTTGCACTGCTGGGGTACTCATGCCCCAGTAATGGCACAGATGTCTATATTCTCAAGTGAGAGGAGGGCTTAGCGAGAGTGTAGTTTTTTATTTAGGCTCCCAGCATTGAGCAGTAATGCCTTGCATTCCAGTTGAGTTGATTTTGCTATGTTGGTACCTTTGTCGATTTGGCATTGTGTAAGAATGGCACTATACGATTGGATAGGATTTTAGGCAGTATTCAAGAGCCTGGAGGGGAGAGGTGCAGATAATTCCTTGGCAAAGCAAAGTGATATATTAATCATGTCCTCCCATGCTAACCCCTCAGAATGACACCAAAAATACAGCCAGTTGCTGAAATCAAGCATCTTTTGCTCATATTGTGGCATTATCCTCTGTGATGGTAATATGCTGCTCAGTGCTAGGCTCATACCAGCCTGAAACACATAGCTTGAAAGCTCTATAATGTCTCTCTTCATATAGTCCAGGGAGGTACATCTCAGGTCATTTACATGTACAAGAACTATGATGGAATCACACTGGTACCTGTGGTGTAATGACTTTGTATGTGTGTGTGTGTGTGTGTGTGTGTGTGTGTGTGTGTGTGTGTGTGTGTGTGCGTGTGTGTGCATGTGTGTGCATGTGTGTGCATGTGTGTGTGTGTGTGTGTGTATGATTTGGTGGATTCTGGCTCCAGAAAATCAACTAGCAGTTATCGTCTCCTTGTTCAGCCTGGTTAGAGGAGCATCAATGTATCGTACAATGGAGACCTCTATGATAAGAGCCCTGGGAAGTTTGTTTGCTTGCCTTAGAGGCTTAGTGTTTGGGGCTTCATTGAGAGTGACAGTATGTGTGGTGTTAGGAGTTGTTTTTTTCTGAGTGCCTTTGGGCTTGTTGAGGTATAGCTTTGACAACTGGTGGTTTAGGTGATCCTTGTTGTTTAGGAAGATTGCTATTAATTGCCTCAGCATATGTTATTCTATGTGAGTGTTGTGTACTACGTAAAGTGGGTGTTGTGTGCGTGGTTTTGACAACCTGATGTGCACTTGTATGTGACACTTTATCCTTTAGTGTCATTGTGTAAGTACACCTCTCACATACTGTGTCTGATTCTTTAAGGATTAAATGGTTGTCAGTAAACAATTGTTACATTGTCTTAAGATGCGCATATCTAACAACCTGGCTACAGAGACGTTAGGAAACTGCTTATCTGTACTGCCCAGTCATTTGATTTGTGAGCTACAAGGCGATGGTGTATTGGAGTTAGAAGGCTATGAAGAGTGCTTTACTAGAGCAAATTATGTTGAACAGTACAATACTAAATGTATCTAAATCTGTAAGCATTGCCACTTGACTCCCAGCTAGCTACTCTGAGCTTCTCAGCGCACAAGATATTTACACCAAATTGCTGCTTTACATCCTACAGTTTTCTTTCTAGGTGGTTGCTACTGTACATGGCACTGCTAATCCACACAAACACACAAAATGTATAGCAGCACAGAAAAAGAAAAACAGAAAACTAACTAATGAGCCCTCTGTCCAATAAAATGACTACACTATGAATCTTTTTATCTATTTCCCAACTCAGATCAGGCAAACACCTCCTGCCACAAGATGAATAAACCCATTCCTCCCAATGTAAAAACACAGTAGAAGAGACCCATAAGGGCAATGCTAACACAAACCAATTAAAGAACTAGTTGGAAATCTCTTGTTGAAGGCAATTTCAAGACAGTCTCACAGCAGTAAAAGTGAGAGGAAGAGCATTTTATTTTACAAAAAAAAGAAAGTAAAATGCAGATAAAGCAAGAACCAGCAGTGATCAAACAAAACAACTTCAGGCTGATTAGAAATCAAAGGGACTTACATTTGCCTGGATGGCACTGGATACAAGTAAAACACTAATGCAGGCTATGGCTACAAGCTTTACTGAGCTCCTGGAAACTTAGCAGGACACAGTATTTGGTAAAGGAAGTTTATTCAGCAATACTGGCTTGCTGGGTGGACACTCTGTATCATGAGTCTATGGAAAACAATGGGTGGGAAGGTACATAAATAGCTTATACAACAGTCAATAGCAGTGAATGAGGGAGGGACTTTGGAAATCAGAATAGTCATAGGGGGTGGAGCCAAAGGCATAGCCTTATTATAAAACAGCAGCAATAATTGTGGGAGGGTTCAGGAAAACCAAGCAGGCTAGCTAGAGAGGCAAAAAAAAAACAAATAAAGGCAATATTGGAACTCTTTCAGAAACTGTGTTAATCTGGGATGGGGCAGAGAATAACAACTTTAAGCAGCTAAATGATAATCAGAATATGAAAGCCCTGAAGCACAAAGTGGAACAGAGACAATTCTCTCACTGTTGAACTTTTATCGCATTTTGGCACTAGACTATGCAGAAATTCACTGTTTATTGAACAATGCAATAGTAAATGACTAAGGCTCAAATGTTGCAAGTACCCAAGTTTGCCATCACTGTGAATTAATCTACAAGACTTTGGGCCATCACAGTGTAAATACAAATGGATAGCTTTTACAATTCCATGTATAGAAATAGAAGTGCAGAATAATGCAGAAACACAATCTTCTCACAAATGCTAATTAAAATACAAGACTTGGATCCCAGAACAAATTACACAATGCAAACAGATGGAACAGAACAGAAAAGTAGAAAGTAGTATCATCACACAGGTCACTAAGCACAACTCAAATATATTAGCAGAATTGAAATAATTAAAATAATTTAATTTTCTTTACATTTTTAGAAAAGCTGGTTACTCACAGTTCCACAACTCTCCAAGTCTTAGATAAAAGACACTGGGTGTAGGTAGATCTGTGCTGGAAATAAGAGCTAGCTAGAGAGGTTCCCAAACAAATAAAGGCAATACTGGAGGTCTTGCAGAAACTTTAGATTAATGTGTTAGTGGGGATGGAGCAGACATATATTGCAACTTTAATCAGGTAAACGATGAGCAGAATATAAAAGCACTCATCTTAGCCCCATGTGTCTCCACACTCTGCCTTTTGCTATCTCTCTTCAACGAGGGTTAAAATAAGCCATTTTCATTCATACGATACCTCCCTGTTGGCCAGAGGTCTATTAAAGATTGCTGTGAGTTGCTCTGTTAGAGAACTTAGATGGGTTTTGAGTACTTTAACCACCTGGACCCTGAGCTTTTTACACCAGTAAGCTCAACATTTCATCTTCTAAACGTTTTTCATTGTTGGATGAATCTTCCTTTGATGTTTCACCACTTCTCCTCTCAACATCTTATCCTGCCCTTGTTTTCTTCTGTGAACACTGACAGGAAGACCTTGTTCAGAATTTTGCCGATGCCCCGTGGCTTCCTCCTTGCCTCCACCCCTGATAACAGTGATGCTTCCCTTCCTTCTCTCTGAAATGTATCTGAAAAACTCTTTCTCACCCCACTTTACCTCCCGGGGTTACTTTGCTCTTGAGTCTGGTCTTGGTCTGTTTCACCTTTTCAGTTATTTCCATCTGTACCTTGATAATACGGGTCAACCTCACTTTATCTGCCTCCTTATTCTTTCTACCATTTGATTGCTTGACTTTTCATCTTTATTCGTTTGGATAAACATTTGTACGCCTTCCAAGACATTGTTTATGGATGTTATCCATGGGTTATTTGTCCTCCAATTAATAGTCATACCCATTAGCTAACCAAGTAGGCCCACTACACGCACAGTCCTTTTTCAGAGGTGACCCATGAACAATGTCTGTTTTGAGTCACTTGCTCAAGGTCGCACAGTACGTGAAAAAAGGCTTTGGGACTCAAGCCCTGCACCACAGGAACTACAGCCTCTGATCCAACTTCTCTCTGCATTGTTGTAGCCCTACAGCACTTCTTACTCCCAGCTGCTAGTTGTAATCCTCTTCTTTGAAGTCCTCCTCTCTGTAGCCCTCTTATCTGCAGCCCTTCTCTCTGTGTTCCTCCTCTCTGTTTTCTTCTTCTCTGAAGTCCTCCTCTTTGTAGTCCTTCTCTCTGAAGTCCTTCTCTCTGAAGTCCTCCTCTCTGTAGTCCTCTCTGAAGTCCTTATCTCTGCAGTCTTCTTCTCTGTAGTCTTCCTCTTTGTAGTCCTCCTATCTGAAGTCCTCCTCTCTATAGCCCTCCTCTCCACAGTCCTTCCCTCTGAGGTCCCCCTTTCTGCATTCTTCCTCTCTGAAGTCCTCCTGTTTGCATTACTCCTCTCTGAAGTCCTCCTTTCTGAAGTATTCCTCTCTGAAGTTCTCCTCTCTGCAGTCCTCCCCACTGAAGTCCTCCTCTCTGCAATCATCCTCTCTGTAGTCCTCTTTGAAGTCCTCATCTCTGCAGTCTTCTTCTCTGTAGTCATCCTCTGTGAAGTTCCCATCTCTGTAGTCTTCCTCTTTGTAGTCCTCCTCTCTGAAGTCTTCTCTGTAGTCTTCCTCTCTGTAGTCCTCCTCTCTGAAGTCCTCTCTGGAGTCCTTCACTCTGTAGTCCACAATGATTTATTAGTCCCCTGTGTTTCCACATCTCTGACTTATGTGAATCATACAATATTAGGGCCTTTTATGGACAGAGGAAACCTCACCTGCACATCATAAACTCTCTTGAATTGGTGAGGACTGTCTACCAGGTTGTTTTTCTGGAGTTTATTTTATTTTATTTGTACTTGTTGACAGGGGTAGAACACTCATCTCCATGGACCTTTTACAGACACAGCCCAGGAGCACTGTTTGGTTAAATGTCTTTTGAGAGTCACTCAGTTAGGCAATGGAGGCTGGGGGACTCAAACCCTGGATCACAAGAAACAGCACATTACCAGCTCCTTAATCCTCCATACCATTGGCCAGACAATTGATCAAATACTTCCTGATCCAGAGAACCTATCTTGCTGTTTTATATTAAAAATGCTCTTATCCCAGCGTCTGTCCTGGATCTCAAGCAAAATGTATTTGTTTAGTATGTAGACTGTTTAGAACAACATGGTGACAGACCCATTTTTATTGTAATGAATAGCTATGAAGGAGTCAAGAAAGCATTTAAGTATTTTTGTTTAACTTTTAGTAGTTAGCCATACTTTGCAAAATAACTTTTTCTACATAATGTGTTTCTTAAGTTAAATATCTTCCTGAACAACAAAGGAAAGCATATGAAAACAAAAACAGGCAGGGGTTTGTTATGCAGAGAAACGTATAATCACAGCCCACAGGGGAGCAAGACATTGCAAAATGGTAGCTTGTTTACTGATCTAACAAGCAGAATTTAAATACTGACCATTGACAGTAGTGGGCATCTAAATACCTGCCTTATACAACAGCTGCCAAAGGACAGATTCTTTGAATGTTATGGCAAGGCTACCAGAGTTTATTTCCAAAGAACATCTTGTTTATTACAGTTTCTCGGTAACATTACCTTGTGCTGAAACAAAAATGTAATTGAACAGTACACTGTATAGTGCATGCAGCCACTTGGCATATATATATATATATATATATATATATATATATAAATATATATATGTATATATATATATATATATATATATATATATATATATATATATGTATATATATATATATATATATATATATATATATATATATATATATATTATATATATATATATATATATATACCTGCTGTCCAGTTTAAGTGCACTTTCATAAACTTTTTCTCTACTCCACTGGTTGTATCATTTTAGTCTTAAACCACTGTAAGGCAAACTTCATATTTTGTGTTGCAGTTATTCTGTTTATAGATGTGAGACCACAGTGCTCAAGGGTCACTGGGCTCTTACTAGATAATTACACCCAGGCTTTATGTGTGTTGTGTAATAACTTTATACACAATGAGCAGAAATAATTCTTTATGCATGAAAAAAGAAATCACCAAGCTTGCAGCTGCAAGCCATGGAGAAAAAAGTAGCTTCTTAGAAACGTAATATTTTATACCATTTTCTCCAATTTGATTTTCTTACATGCAGCTTGCCAGAAATAGGCATAACTAGTGCTATGATTCCAAACTCTTATAAGTATGTAAACATGCTGTGAACAGCGGTATACTATAAACAATTCTAGTCAACAGAAAGTGCATCTTCAGCTATTCTTGCTTTCCGTTAATTTCATTGTATTGTTTTTTCTTTCCTTTGAGATGGGTGGCCAACTGGCTCACTGACAGAATCCACACAGTGAAAGTAGCCAACTCCAAATCCGACTTCAGACCAGTGACAAGCGGAGTACCACAGGGTTCAATCCTGGGTCCTCTCCTGTTCGGTATCTACTTCTCTGAAGTCCATGCTAATACAGCTGGTCTCTGGCTAATGAAATTCGCAGATGACTACAAACTAGGAGATATAATTGATTCACCTAAGGATGTGGACATTCTACAAAGAGGCCTCACTGAGACTGATGCTTGGTGTCAAAGTCATGGCCTAAAGCTCAATGCCAAGAAATGCATGTCATCCCCTTTGGGAAAAACACTGTACTCATCAACTACCACATAGGTGGTAGCCTACTAAACACCAAAAGTGTGATAAGAGACCTTGGGACACAGGTGGATAGTAGTCTCTCCTTTGATAATCATGTCGCCACAGTAGTCAGGAAATCCTTCTACATAGCACCTCATCACAGAGGGGTTCTCCTCCAGAAAAAGAGAGGTCATCATTCCTCTCTACTCATCCCTCTTCAGACCCATTATAGAGTACAATGCCCCATTTGGCATGTACCTCGCAAGACATCTGCAACAACTAGAAAGGCTACAGAAATACCTCACTAGGAGGATTACTGGCCTCAGACAGATGCCATATGCAGACCATCTCAAAAAACCCCAGCTCTACTCCGTTGCATATCGCTTGCACAGAGGCGACCTCTGCCTAACATGCAAAGCCATGTCTAACCCAGATCTGATGGACATGCTACACTTAAAGGAATCCTAGTCTCTCCAAGCCACATGCTTCAGGGACCTAAACCTTATCACCACAATAAACAGAACATGCTGGAGGGACAGATTCCTGTCCCAGAGACTTCCCATGCTCTGGAGCAGGCTACCCATTCAAGTTAAGCAGAGCTCCTCATTAGCCCTCTTTAAGAGAAATCTTGACAATTGGATGGGAAACAGAAAATCCACCCCGGGGATCACTGCTGTGGTGCTGCTTGACAGGGGCACAGGAAAATAATATTCTTGGGTGGTGAAAGCCAGGGAACCTCGTTTGGCTAGGCTTACATATGCCCTAGGGCTGATAACCTAGTACATACCTATGAACCTAAGAACCTATGAATGTAATAAGATAATTCATAAAACTATGAAAGAAATATGGAGATGAGTTATTGTAATTATATTGTCAACAGCCAGTTCATTAAATCCATCATATTGTTTTTTTCCCTTGTCAAAATAGTGTGCATATGTGTGTGTATGTATGTGTGTATGTGTGTGGTCATGTGAACCAGAAATATGCTAATTTAAACCAGCCCCGCATATTCTACAACCCCCCCACATAACTACTCCTTGTTCTATTGCTGACATTCTATGTATGTAATAGATGCACTATATATATGAACAGTTCTATACTAGAACTCGTATGGTAATATAATTGATCCTAAATCTCGAGGTTACATTTTGAGAGATACTTACTCAAAAATACATATAGACTAATCAAATTCATCATCTAACCTGATCATGGAGATTCATTTTTATTGCATTTTAGTGCATACATGCACATGGAACACTGTTTACATTTCATTGCAGTTACCTCGTAATGCATGCATGCGCATGGAACACTGTTTACATCTCATTGCAGTTACCTCATAATGCATACTTGCACATGGAACACTATTTACATCTCATTGCAGTTACTTCATACTGCATACATGCATACATAATGCATCTCATTCCAGTTACCACATAATGCATATGTGCAAATGGAACTCTGTTTACATCTCATTGCAGTTGCCTCATAATGCATATGTGCACATTGAACACTGTTTCCATGTCATTACAGTTATGTTATAATACATACATGCACATGGAACACTGTTTACATCTCATTGCAGTTACCTCATAATGCATACATGCAAACATGGGTTTATATCACATGCTCAAAACACCAAAACATCGAACAACACAACATCGAACTTATAACTGCAAAAACTGAAAATGCCGAAAGCTGAATACAGCAATTTTCCCCCGAGAAAGAAAAATCGCTGTTCCAGCAAAAAACACGAAACACACAAACACTGCAAACAATGTCTAATGTGGGGGACTTCACCCCCCTACTTAAATATACCAACTTCGAGATCAAACCACAGTGCAGGAAATAGCAAAGTCGCAGAAGTGGCACACCAAATTCTTTCACCCCCCACACCCCCCTACTTAAATATACCAACTCTGAGATCAAACCACAGTGCAGGAAATAGCAAAGTCACAGAAATGGCCCACCAAATTATTTCCCCGGGAAGGAATTCGATGTTCAGCTGCTTTGCTGTTTTCAGCTTTCGCTGTTATGAGTTTGATGTTGTGTTGTTCAATGTTTTGTTTTGGTGTTTCGAGCATGTGATATATCCCCGCATACATAATGCATCTCATTGCAGTTTCCTCATAATGCATACATGCACATGGAGCACTGTTTACATCTTATTGCAGTTACATCATAATGCATACATGCACATGGAACACTGTTTACATCTCATTGCAGTTACCTAATAATGCATACATGCAATATGGAACACTATTAACATCTCATTGCAGTTACCTCATAATGCATACCTGCACATGGAACACTGTTTACATATCATTGGAGTTACCTCATAATGCATACGTGCACATGGAACACTGTTTACATCTCATTGCAGTTACCTCATAATGCATACATGCACATGGAACTCTATTTACATCTCACTGCAGTAACCTCATAATGCATACATGCATATCGAACACTGTTTACATCTCAATGCAGTTACCTAATAATAATTACATGCACATGGAACACTATTAACATCTCATTGCAGTTACCTCATAGTGCATACCTGCACATGGAACACTGTTTACATATCATTGAAGTTACCTCATAATGCATACCTGCACATGGAACACTGTTTACATATCATTGGAGTTACCTCATAATGCATATGTGCACATGGAACACACTTCACATCTCATTGCAGTTACCTCATAACACATACATTCACATGGAACTCGATTTACATCTCACTGCAGTTACCTCATAATGCGTACATGCACATGGAACACTCTTTACATGTCATTGCAGTTACTTCATAATGCATACGTGTACATGGAACACTGTTTACATCTGATTGCAGTTACCTCATAATACATACGAGCACATGGAACACTGTTTCAACTCATTGCAGTTACCTCATAATGCATGCATGCACATGGAACACTATTTACATCTCACTGTAGTTACATCATAATGCATACATGCACATGGAACAATATTTACATCTCATTGGAGGTACCTCATAATGCATACATGCACATGGAACACTATTTAAATTTCATTGCAGTTACCTCATAATGCATGCATGCATACATAATGCATTTCATTGCAGATACCTCATAATGCATACGTGCCAATGGAACACTGTTTACATGTCACTGCAGTTACCTCATACTGCATACTTGCACATGGAACACTGCTTACATCTCATTGCAGTTATCTCATAATGCATACATGCACATGGAACACTGTTTACATCTCATTGCAGTTACATAATAATGCATAAATGCACATGGAACACTGTTTACATCTCATTGCAGTTACCTCATAATGCATAATTGCATACATAATGCATCTCATTGCAGTTACCTCATAATGCATTCATGCACATGGAACAATGTTTACATCTATTTGCAGTTCCCTCATAATGCATACATGCATATGAAACACTATTTACATCTCATTGCAGTCACCTCATAATGCATATATGTACATGAGACACTATTTACATCTAAGTGCAGTTACCTCATAATGCATACATGCACTTGGAACACTATTTACATCTCATTGCAGTTACCTCATAATGTATACATGCATATATGGGATTATATCACATGCTCAAAACACCAAAATATCAAACAACACAACATCGAACTTATAACCGTGAAAATTGAAAATGCCGACAGCTGAGGAAAAGCGATTTATTTTCCCTGGGAAAAAATCGCTCTTCTAGCAAAAAACACAAAATGCACAAACACTACAAACAATGTCCAATGTAAGGGACTTCACCCCCCACACCCACCAACTTGGGGGGATGTGCCCCCACTCCCCCCTACTTAAATATACCAACTCTGAGATCGCACCACAGTGGAGGAAATAGTAAAATCGCTGAACCAGCCCACCAAATTCTTTCCCTGGGAAAGAATTTGATGTTCCACAGCTTCGCTATTTTCAGCTTTCGCTGTTATGAGTTCGATGTTGTATTGTTCAATGTTTTGGTGTTTTGAGCATGTAATATACACCCACACACATAATGAATCACATTGCAGTTACCTCATACTGCATTCATGCACATGGAACACGGTTTACATCTCATTGCAGTCACCTCATAACGCATACGTGCACATGGAACACTGTTTACATCTCATTGCAGTTACCTCGTATTGCATACATGCACATGGAACACTGTTTACATCTCATTGCAGTTACCTTATAATTCATACGGGCACATGGAACACTGTTTACATCTCATTGCAGTTACCTAATAATGCATACATGCACATGGAAAACTATTAACATCTCATTGCAGTTACCTCATAATGAATACGTGCACATGGAACACTGCTTACATCTCATTGCAGTTACGTCATAATACATACAAGCACTTGAAACACTGTTTGCATCTCAAAGCTGTTGCATCATACTGCATACGTACAAATAGAACACTTTTTACATCTCATTGCAGTTACCTCATAATGCATACTTGCACATGGAACACTATTTACATCTCATTTCAGTTACCTCATAATGCATACATGCACAGGGAACACGGTTTACATCTTATTGCAGTTACATCATAAAGCATGCATGCACATGGATCACTGTTAACATCTCAGTGGAGATACTTCATAATGCATACATGCACATGGAAAACTATGTGTATCTCACTTCATTTACCTCATAATGCATATGTGCACATGGAACACTGTTTACATCTCATTGCAGTTACCTCATAATGCATATGTGCACATGCAACACTGTTTACATCTCATTTCAGTTACCTCATAATGCATATGTGCACATGGAACACTGTTTCATCTCATTGCAGTTACCTCATAATGCATACATGCACATGGAACACTGCTTACATCTCATTTCAGTTACCTCATAACCCATACATGCACATGGAACACTGTTTACATCTCATTGCAGTTACCTCATAATGAATACTTGCACATGGAACACTGTTTACATCGCATTGCAGTTACAGCATAATGCATACGTGCACATGGAACACTGTTTACATATCATTGCAGTTACTTAATAATGCACACGTGCTCATGCAACACTGTTTACATCTCATTGCAGTTACGTCATACAGCATACGTGCACATAGAACACTGTTTATATCTCATTGCAGTTACCTCATATTGCATTCATGCACATGGAACACTGCTTACATCTCATTGCAGTTACCTCATAATGCATATGTACACATGGAACACTGTTTACATCTCATTACAGTTACCGAATAATGATTACATGCACCTGCAACACTGTTTACATCTCATTGTAGTAAACTTGTAATGCATACATGCACAATGAACACTATTTACATCTCATTGCAGATACCCCATAATGCGTACATCCATACATAATGCATTTCATTGCAGTTACCTCATAATGCATATGTGCAAATGGAACACTGTTTACATCTTATGCAGTTACCTCATACTGCATACATGCACATGGAACACTGTTTACATCTCATTGCAGTTACCCCATAATGTATACATGCACATGGAAAACTGCTTACATCTCATTGCAGTTACCTCATAATGCATACATGCACATGGAACACTGTTTACATCTCATTGCAGTTACCTCATAATGCATACATGCACATGGAACACTGTTTACATCTCATTGCATTTATCTCATAATGCATACATGCATATATAATGCATCTCATTGCAGTTACCTCATAATGCATACATGCACATGGAACACTGTTTAAATCTCATTGCAGTTACATCATAATGCATACATGCACATGGAACACTATTTACCTCTCATTGCAGTTACCTCGTAAAGCATACATGCACATTGAACGCTATTTACATCTCACTGTAGTTACCTCATAAAGCATACATGCATACATAATGCATGTCATTGCATTTACCACATAATTCATAGATACTCAAGGAACACTGTTTACATCTCATTCCAGTTACCTCATAATGCATACATGCACATGGAACACTGTTTACATTCTCATTGCAGTTACCTAATAATGCATGCATACACATGGAACACTGTTTATATCTCATTGTAGTTACATTATTGCACTGTTATTTTTGCTTCACTGTATAGTTTTTCACATCTCTGCTGAATGTGTTCCCCTATTTCTCTGTCTTAAGTTGGTATAACTGGTTTTACATCCTGTGTGTTATCTGACTATCTCAAGGATTACCTGCATAAAATTAGACCCTCTTAGTAAAAGGCTGCATATCATTGCTAGAGCCTCCCTGTGTCTTGACAGAGTACTCTTCAAACTATCTGGAGATATACAGAGCTGAGTATATTTTTCTGGCACTTCAGAGTTGTGCACTGGTAATTGTTGTTTGACTAATTTTATATCATTGCTGGCTGACTTCAGGGTTGTGCACTGTTATTTTTGCTTCACTGTATAGTTTTTCAGACCTCTGCTGAAGGTGTTGGTTTTTCTATACCCACCCTCCCTATTCCTGTGTTGTTGTTTAAATTTGGAGGCTTTTGCAGTTGCCTGCCCCCACTGTAGATTTGATCTGGGACATTCCCCCCAGTGCCATCTCTTTACCTCATTCTACGTAACAGACTCCTTCTGCACTTGTTTTTAGTCATTTTTAATTTAATTGCATTTTTTAAACTGTTTGGTCTAATATTGCTACATACTCAAGTGTGCTAGCTTGCACTGCATTTGGATTGTTTTGACTGCTGTTTTAGCTAATTTTCTGTATATATATATATATATATATATATATATGGGTCTATATGACTTGGTCGACAGTTCATATGATCGACTGTTTATTTGGTTGACAGTTCATTTGATCGACAAGCATTTTAGGTGGGGGGCTTCGCCCCCACCCCCCCTAACTATATATATCAACTCCAGGGTCACACAACATTGGGGAAGGAGGCAAATGCTTGTCGATCAAATGAACTGTCGACCAAATAAACAGTCGATCATATGGACTGTCGCCCAAGTCATATAGACCCATATATATATATATATATATATATATATATATATATATATATACCTTTCCTGTAACTAGTGCAGTCCAGATTCAGATTTGCTGTATCCAGGACTGTGTGTAAGCTTCTGAGCCCCCCCCCCAAGCTTTCTGTGTTGGAGGGAAGCCTTCTAGCTTATAAGTGGGAGTGGTAAGCACTAGCTAACCCATCTACCACATAAGGAGTGGTTCTGGCCCAGAAATTGTAGTTATTGCCCATTTGGGCAGTTTTTCCATCTCTTCTCAACTTTCTGATTTAAAAGCTCACATTTGCACTTGTTTCCCCCCTTTCCTGTAACTAGTTTAGTCCAGATACAGATTCTTAGTTTTAGCACTTGAATTTGCATATTCATGATCAGCACTTGTTCAGAACTTATAAGCAGTAAATAACCTACTACTTACTACAGCACTCAACCTTCCTCATTACCTAGAGGAAAACAGTTTTGGTACCTACCTTCCTCACTTGCTTAGAGAAAAACAGCTCTTGTACTCACTTTCCTCACTTATCTAGAGGTAAATAGTTTTTTATTCAGGCATGTCCAAGGGTCAGCTCCCAGTGTTCTCTCCTGTCTATCTGATGAATCTGAGCATCTTGGGGCAATGTAGAAATTGCCTCATGTACACAGACAACCCTCTCCTACTACCACCCAACACTACAACGTGTGAGAGATGCACTTATCTAACCAAACTGGAGGTAGAGCTCTCTCCAATCAAGACTGAACTTGACAGTCAAGAGGAGAAGGTAAACACTTGCACCATACCACACTCATCACATAGTTTCACTAAATCTACACCACCAAAATCCACACATAGAAACACAAAAACATTTGTGGAGGCTCTCAATAATAATCTGCTCAAGCAACAGAAAACTCCAAAGCAGAAATGCAAGCAACCTCCACCCCCCCCAACACAACCCAAATGACACATAGCCCACAGACTCAGTGTGCTCCTCAACCACAGCCAATAAGGCAAAACAACGTACCCAACACACTAGTTATAGGTGACTCTATAGTCAGGCACACTGATGTCCCACTCACCAGGCTAAACAAGGAGAAGGTTACTGTCAGCTGCCTGTCGGGTTCCAGGATCCGCCACATAACCCACACACTCAGGTCACTCCACAACAAGTACAAATATGACTCTGTCATTGTCCATGTTGGTGTGAACAATCAGAGATGTACCTCCCTGGACTACATGAAAAGAGACATGGAAGAGCTCTCCGATTTGTAGCCCAGGCAGGAATGACCCTAGCCCTGAGTAGCATTCTACCATCACCCAGAATGATGCCGCAGTACAAGGACAAAATGATTGACTTCAACAATTGGCTAAGTTTCTGGTGCCATTCTAAAGGAATCCAGTATCTGTCTGCCTGGGATGACATGGTCGACAGACCACAATGATTTGCCAGAGATGGCCTGCACCTGTCACCCTGGGATTCCAGATACTGGCTAAGGTTCTTGCTGCCCCTATAGTGCCTTTTTTAGGCAAGGTTCAAATGACAAATTCACCACCATAACAGGAACAGGCAAGCAAAAAGTGAGGGTGATGCTACTCAATGCTAGAAATCTAAATCTCAAAATGCACTCACTCAAGGCACTCCTTAAAATGGAGACCATCGATAGCTGTGCAGTGACTGAGACCTGGTTCAAGGCTCCAGAGAGCACCCCTGCACTACCAGGCTATAACTCATACCACACTTTTCGGCCATGTAACCTGGACCGGAACACCAAAGGTGGAGGTGTGTCCATATTCATTAAGGATATCCACACCTCCAGGCTAGTTGCTCAGCATAATGCAGCCGAGGTTATCCAAGTGCAACTAACTCTGGGAAAAACTGCAATCCAAATTATAGCTTGCTACAGATCACCCACCATGTCCCAGGATTCCCACTCCTCCTTTCTTGATGTACTGGAAAATATTAGGGTTCAACCAAACACTCTAATAATGAGTGATTTCAACTACCCCACCATTAACTGGGAAAACTACTCATGTACCAATTCCTTCACTCAACGCTTTCTGGAATTCATAAACTCCAATGCCCTGGATCAACTTATCCACACCCCCACCAGGGGCAACAATAACCTAGATCTAGTCATTATCAACATGAGTGACTGGTGTTCCACACCTGAAGTCAATGCCTCATTGGTCCGATCCGACCATAAGCTAATTACCCTAGATATCCACATCCTGCCCCCACCCCCCCCTTTAAGGAAACCATGGTAAAAAAATTCCTCAAAAGCCAACTTCATGCTTGTTAAGATAGATGTGGTGAACTTCATGACACCCATGCAGATGGACAATACATTTACGATTACTGAATCCTACACAATTGCACTTTATACGCACTTACATGAGTGCATGGATCATACTATCCCAAACAGAACCAAGATGTTATCCTCCAAAAAAAGGAAGCCAATCTGGTAGTCCCCTGCCATAAACAAACTGTACAACAGAAGGAAGAAACTGTTGCAAAAGAGAGTAAAATCCCATGAGTAGAGGAGCTCCCTGGTCAGCCTCAGTAAGAAGCTGCAATCCCTGATAAAATCCTCCAAAGCTAGTTATGAAAACAAAATCGCCACTGATTCTAAAGACAGCCACAAAGCATTCTATAGCTATGTCAAGAATCTCAATGGCAACACTCAGATCTGCCCTGAGTTACAGCACAATGGCACTAAATATACAGACCCAACTGATATTGCCAACATCCTGGCAAATAGGTTCAGTGCTAACTTTACCCCCCTCTCACCCCCAAAAGAGTCCATCTTTATACCGGAAGAATACAAAGTTCCTGTAATTACAGCTGCGCAGGTAAAAACCACATTCTCCAAAGCCAAGAACACAGCATCCATGGGACCAGACAACATCCCAGGCTGCGTTCTACATGAACTACAGAACAAACTGGCACCCCACCTAAGTACCATGTTCAGTCATAGCCTCACCTCAGGCTTTCTGCCTGCTGAATGGCACATAGCAACGGGTATCCCACTCCACAAGGGGGGAGCCACCACGGACTCTGGGAACTACCGCCCCATTAGCCTGATGAGCCTGGTCTGCAAGGCCATGGAACGTATCATCATGGAACTTATAAACAAGACCTTGGTACTCTCCAAACTCTGGACCCCACCCAGTTCAGGTTTGTACAAGGCAGATTATGTCTCCTAAACCTGATAGACTTCTTTTGAAGCAGTCATCAAAGCCGTAGACAAGGGTAAGGTGGCTCACACAGACTATCTAGATCTTTTGACACCATCCCCCACTCTGGAATTATAAATAAACTCACTAAACTAGGTGTAAATCCCTATGTCACAAGACGGGTTGCCAACTGGCTCACTGACAGAACCCACACTGTGAAAGTAGCAGACTCCAAATCCGACTTCAGACCATTGACAAGTGGAGTACCACAGGGGTCAGTCCTGGGTCCTCTCCTGTTTGGTATCTACTTCTCTGAAGTACAGGCTAACACAGAAGGTCTTTGGCTAACAAATTTTGCAGATGACTGCAAACTAGGAGCCATAATCTAAACTCCAAATGATGTGGACATCCTACAAAAGGGCCTCACTGAGACAAATGCCTGGTGTCAAAGCCATGGCCTCAAGCTCAGTGCCAAAAAGTGCATTGTCATCCCTTTTGTTAAAAACTCTGTACCCATGAACTACAACATAGGTGGTAGTATACTTAACACTGAAAGTGTGATAAGAAACCTTGGGACACAGGTGGACAGTAGTCTCTCCTTTGGTATTGCCAACATCCTGACAGATAGGTTCAGTGCTAACTTTACCCCTCTGTCATCCCCTAAACGGCCCATCTCTATACCAGAAGAATGCAACGTTCCTGTAATCATGGCTGCACAGGTAAAAACACACTATCCAAAGCCAAGAACACAGCATCCATGGGACCTAACAACATCCCAGGCTGTGTTCTACATGAACTACAGAATGAACTGGCACCCCACCTAAGTACCATGTTCAATTATAGCCTCACCTCAGGCTATGTGCCCACTGAATGGCGCACAGTGACAGTTATCCCACTCCACAAAGGGGGGGCCACCACAGACCCCGGAAACTACCGCCCCATTAGCCTAATGAGCCTGGTCTGCAAGGCTATGGAGCGTATCATCATGGAACTTATAAACAATGACATTGGTAATCTCCAAACTCAGGACCCCACCCAGTTTGGGTTTGTAAAAGGCAGATCATGTTTCCTAAACCTGAAAGACTTCTTTGAAGCAGTCACCAAAGCTGTAGATGAGGGTAAGGCAGTTCACACAGCCTATCTAGATCTCACCAAGGCTTTTGACACCATCCCCCACTCTGGAATTATAGATAAACGCACTAAACTAGGTATAAATCCCTATGTCACAAGATGGGTTGCCAACCGGCTCACTGACAGAACCCACACTGTGAAAGTAGCAGACTACAAATCAAGCTTCAGACCAGTGACAAGTGGAGTACCACAGGGTTCAGTCCTGGGTCCTCTCCTGTTTGGTATCTACTTCTCTGAAGTACAGGCCAACACAGAAGGTCTTTGGTTAACAAAGTTCGCAGATGACTGCAAACTAGGAGCCATAATCAAAACTCCAAATGATGTGGACATCCTACAAAAGGGCCTTGCTGAGACAGATGCCTGGTGTCAAAGCCATGGCCTCAAGCTCAATGCCAAAAAGTGCATCATCATTCCCTTTGGTAAAAACTCAGTACCCATGAACTACCACATAGGTGGTAGTCTACTTAACACTGAAAGTGTGATAAGAGACCTTGGGACACAGGTGGACAGTAGTCTCTCTTTTGATAATCACATTGCCACAGTAGTCAGAAAATCCTTCTACATGGCACACCTCATCACAAAAGGTTTCTCATCCAGAAAAAAGAGGTCATTGTTCCCCTCTACTCATCACTCATTAGACCCATTATAGAGTACAACACCCCTTTTGGCATGTACCTCACAAGATATCTACAACAACTGGAAAGGCCACAGAAATACCTCACAAAGGGGATTACTGGCCTCAAACAGATGCCCTATGCAGACCGTCTCAAAAAACTCCAGCTTTACTCCGTCGTATATATCCTACTTAGAGGTGATCTCTGCCTAACATACAAAGCTATGTCAAACCCAGAGCTGTTGGGCATGCTCCACTTAAAGAAATCCCAATCCCTCCGAGCTACATGCTCTAGGGACCTAAACATTGTCACCACAATAAACAGAACATGCCAGAGTGATAGATTCCTGTCCCAGAGACTTCCCATACTCTGGAATAAACTACCTATCTATATCAAACAAAGCTTCTCATTAGCACTCTTCAAGAAAAATCTTGATGATTGGATGGGAAATAGGAAATTCACCCCGGGGATCACCTCTGTGGCACTGCTCGACAGTGGCACAGGAAAATAATTTTCTTGGGTGGCAAAAGCCAGGGTACATTTTTGGCTGGGCTTGTATAGGTCCCAGGGCCAATAGACTAGTACCAACCTATGAACCTATGAACGTCATAATGCATATGTGCACAAAGAGCACTGTTTGCTTCTCATTGCAGTTGCCTCATAATTCATACATGCACATGGAACACTGTTTACATCTCATTGCAGTTGCCTCATAATGCATACATGCACATTGAACACTGTTTAGATCTCATTCCAGTAGACTCATACTGCATATGTGCACATGGAACACTGTTTGCATCTCATAACAGTTACCTCATACTGCATATGCACACATGGAACACTGTTTACATCTCATTGCAGTTATCTCATAATGCATATGTGCACATGGAACACTATTTACATCTCATTGCAGTTACCTCATAATGAATGCGTGCAAATGGAACACTGCTTACATCTCATTGCAGTTACCTCATAATGCATACGTGCACATGGAACATTGTTTATACCTTATTGCAGTTACCTCATAATACGAGCACTTGGAACACTGTTTACATCTCATAGCAGTTACGTCGTAAGGTATATATGCACATGGAGCACTATTTATTTCTTATTGCAGTTACCTCATAATTCACACATGCATACATAATGCATCTCCTTGCACTTACCACATAATGCATATGTGCAGATGGAACATTGTTTACATCTAATTTTATTTACCTCATAATGCATACATGCACATGGAACACTTTACATCATAATGCATACATGCACATGGAACACTGTTTAAATCTCATTGCAGTTACATCATAATGAATACATGCACATAGAACAATATTTGCATCTCATTGCAGTTACCTCATAATGCATACATGCACATGGAACACTAGTTACATATCATTGCAGATACCTCATAATGCATACATGCATACATAATGTATCTCATTGCAGTTACACATAATGCATACGTGCAAATGGAACACTGTTTCCATCTCATTGCAGATACCTCCTAATGCATACATGCACATGGAACACTGTTTAAATTGCAGTTACATCATAATGTATACATGCACATGGAACGCTGTTTACATCTCATCGCAATTATCTCAGAATGCATACATGCACATGTAACACTATTTATATCTCATTGCAGTTACCTCATAATGCATACATGCACATGGAGCACTATTTACATCTCATTGCAGTTAACTAATAATGCATACATGCATACATAATGCATTTCATTGCAGATACCACATAATGCATAGATGCACTAGGAACACTGTTTACATTTCATTCCAGTTACCTCATAAGCATACACACACATGGAAAACTGTTTACATCTCATTGCAGTTAACTCATAATAAATACAGGCACATGGATCACTTTTTTACATCTCATTGCAGTTACCTCATAATGCATACGTGCACATGGAACACTCATTGCGGTTTCCTCATAATGCATACAGTACATGCACATGGAACACTATTTACATCTCATTGCAGTTACCTCATAATTTATACATGCATACATAATGCATGTCATTGCAGTTACCAAAGAATGCATACGTGCACATGGAACACTGTTTATATCTTATTGTAGTTACCTCATAATGCATACATGCACATGGAACACTGTTTGCATCTCATTGCAGTTACCTCATAATGTATATGTGCACATGGAACACTGTTTGCATCTCATTGCAGTTACCTCGTAATGCATACTTGCACATGGAACATTGTTTACATCTCATTGCAGTTACCTCATAATGCATATGTGCACATGGGACACTGTTTAAATCTCATTACAGTTACTGCATAATGCATAGATGCATAAAGAACACTGTTTACATCTTATTGCAGTTACCTCATAATACATACATGTACATGGAACACTGTTTACATCTCATTGCAGTTACCTCATAATGCATACATGCAAATGGAAAATTGTTTACATCTCATTGCAGTTACCTCATAACGTATACATGCAAATGGAACACTGTTTACATCTCTTTGCAGTTACCTCATAATACATACATGCACATGAAAACTGTTTCATCTCATTGCAGTTACCCAAAAATGCACACATACACATGCAACACTGTTTACATCTCATTGCAGTTACGTCATAATGCATACATGGACATGGAACACTGCTTACATCTTATTGCAGTTACCTCATAATGCATAAGTGCACATGGAACAATGTTTACATCTCATTGCAGTTACCACATAATGAATACTTGCACATGGAACACTGTTTACATCTCATTGAAGTTGCATCATAATGCATACATGCACATGGAACGCTATCTATATCTCATTGCAGTTACCTCATAATGCATACATGCACATGGAATACTATTTACATCTCATCACAGTTACCTCATAATGCATACATGCATACATAATGCATCTCATTGCAGTTACCTCATAATGCTTACATGCAACGGGAACACTGTTTACGTCCCATTGCAGTTACCTCATAATGCATACATGCACATGGAGCACTGTTTACATCTCATTGCAGTTACCTCATAATGCATAAGTGCACATGGAACAATGTTTACATCTCATTGCAGTTACCACATAATGAATACTTGCACATGGAACACTGTTTACATCTTATTGCAGTTACCTCAGAATGCATACATACGCATTGAACACAGTTTACATCTCATTGCAGTTACCTCATAATGCATACATGCACATGGAACACAATTTACATCTCATCGCAGTTACCTCATAATGCATACATGCATACATAATGCATCTCATCGCAGTTACCTCATAATGCATACGTGCAATGGGAACACTGTTTATGTCTCATTGCAGTTACCTCATAATGCATAAATGCACATGGAGCACTGTTTACATCTCATTGCAGTTACCTCATAATGCATACATGCATACATAATGCATCTCATTGCAGTTACACATAATTAATACATATGTGCAAATGGAACACTGTTTACATCACATTGCAGATCCCTCATAATGCATCCATCTTATTGCAGTTTCCTCAAAATGCATATATGCACATAAAACACTATTTCCTTCTCATTGCAGTTACCTCATAATGTATACATGCACATGGAGCACTAATTACATCTCATTGCAGTTACCTTATAATGCATACATGCATACATAATGCATTTTATTGCAGATACCATATAATGCATAGATGCACTAGGAACACTGTTTACATTTCATTCCAGTTACCTCATAAGCATACATGCACATGGAAAACTCTTTACATCTCTTTGCAGTTACCTCATAATGCATATGTGCACATGGAACACTATTTACATCTCATTGCAGTTACCTCATAACGCATGCATACACATGGAACACTATTTACATCTCATTGCAGTTACCTCATAATGTATACATGCACACATAATGCATGTCATTGCAGTTACCAAGGAATGCATACGTGGACATGGAACACTGTTTATATCTTATTGTAGTTACCTCATAATGCATATGTGCACATGGAACAGCATTTACATCTCATTGCAGTTACCTCATAATGCATATGTGCACATGGGACACTGTTTAAATTTTATTCCAGTTACCTCATAATGCATAGATGCACAAGGAACACTGTTTACATCTCATTGCAGTGAGATCATAATTCATACGTGTACAAGGAGCACTGTTTACATGTCTTTGCAGTTACCTCATAATACATACGTGCACTTGAAACACTGTTTCATCTCAATGCAGTTACATAAAAATGTACACATGCACATGGGACACTGTTTACATCTCATTTCAGTTACATCATAAAGCTTGCATGCAAATGGATCACTGTTTACATCTCATTGGAGGTACCTCATAATGCATACATGCACATGGAACACTATTTAAATTTCATTGCAGTTACCTCAGAATGCATACATGCATACATACATGCAGTATGTATGCATGTATGCATACATGCATACATACTGCATCTAATTGCAATTACCACATAATGCATATGCGTACATGGAACACTGTTTACATCTCATTGCAGTTACCTCATAATGCATTCAGTAAAAGCATATACAAAGCTATTTACATCTCATTGCAGTTACATCATAATGTATACATGCATACATAATGCATCTCATTGCAGTTAGCTAATGCATACATGCACATGGAACACTGTTTACATCTTATTGCAGTTGCCTCATAATGTATACATGCACATGGAACCCCATTTAAATCTCATTGTAGTTACATCATAATGCATACATGCACATGGAACACTGTTTACATCTCATTGCAGGTACCTCATAATACAGACATGCACATAGAACTCTATTTGCATCTCATTGCAGTTACCTCATAATGCATACATGCACATGGAACACTATTTCCATCTCATTGCAGATACCTCATAATGCATGCATGCATACATAACGCATCTAATTGCTTTTACACATAATGCATATGTGCAAAGGGAACACTGTTTACATCTCATTGCATATACCTCATAATGCATACATGCACATGGAACACTGTTTAAATCTCATTGCAGTTACCTCATAATGCATACATGCACATGGAATGTTGTTTACATCTCATTGCAGTTACTTCAAAATGCATACATGCACATGGAACACTATTTATATCTCATTGCAATTTCCTCTTACTGCATACATGCACATGGAGCACTATTTACATCTAATTGCAGTTACCTCATAATGCATGCATGCATACATAATGCATTTCATTGCAGATACCACATAATGCATTGATGCACAAGGAATACTGTTTATATCTCATACCATTTACCTCATAATGCATACTCGCATATGGAAAACTGTTTACATCTCGTTGCAGTTAACTCATAATAAATACGGTTACATGGATCACTGTTTCCCTCACATTCCAGTTACCTCATAATGCATATGTGCACATGGAACACTATTTACATCTCATTGCAGTTTCCTCAAAATGCATACATGCACATGGAGCACTATTTACATCTCATTGCAGTTACCTCATAATGCATACATGCATACATAATGCATTTCATTGCAGATACCACATAATGCATTGATGCACAAGGAACACTATTTACATCTCATTGCAGTTACCTCGTATTGCATAAATGCACATGGAGCACTATTTACATCTCATTGCAGTTACCTCATAATGCCTACATGCATACATACTGCATTTCATTGCAAATACCACATAATACATCAATGCACAAGGAATACTGTTTATATCTCATACCATTTACCTCATAATGCATACTCGCATATGGAAAACTGTTTACATCTCGTTGCAGTTAACTCATAATAAATACGGGCACATGTATCACTGTTTCCATCACATTGCAGTTACCTCATAATGCATACGTGCACATGGAACACTATTTACATCTCATTGCAGTTACCTCATAATGCATACAGTACATGCAGATGGAACACTATTTACATCTCATTGCAGTTACCTCATAATGTATACATGCATACATAATGCATCTTATTGCAGTTACCAAAGAATGCATACGTGCACATGGAACACTGTTTATATCTCATTGTAGTTACCTCATAATGCGTATGTGCACATGGAACACTGTTTACATCTCATTGCAGTTACCTTATAATGCATACTTGCAATCAGTGTTCCACATGTATGTATGCATTATGATGTAACTGAAATGACATGTAACCAGTGTTCCATGTGCACATATGCATTATGAGGTAACTACAATGAGGTGTAAACAGTGTTCCATGTGCACATATGCATTATGAGGTAACTGGAATGAGATACAGTGTTCCATGTGCATGTATACATTATGAGGCAACTGCAATAAGATGTAAACAGTGTTCCATGTGCACTTATGCATTATGAGGTAACTGCAATGAGATGCAAACAGTGTTCCATGTGCACGTATGAATTACGAGACAACTACAGTGAGATATAAACAGTGTTCCATGTGCATGTATGCATTATAACATCACTGCAATGAGATGTAAACAGTGTTCCATGTGCATTTATGAATTACAAGGTAACTGGACTGAGATGTAAACAGTATTTCATGTGCACATATGCATTATGAGGTAACTGCAATGAGATGTCAACAGTGTTCCATGTGCGCGTATGCAGTATGAGGTAACTGCCATAAGATGTAAACAGTGTTCCAAGTGCTCATATGTATTATGAGGTAACATGCACATGGAACACTGTTTACCTCTCATTGCAATTACCTCATAATGCATATGTGCACATGGAACACTGTTGACATCTCATTGCAGTTCCCTCATAATCCATATGTGCACATGGAAAACTGTTTACATCTCATTGCATTTACCTCATAATGCAAAAGTGCACATGAAATACTGTTTACATCTCAGTCCAGTTACCTCGTAATTCATACATGCACATGGAACACTGTTTACATCTCATTGCAGTTACCTCATAATGCATACATGCACAAGGGACATTGTTTACATCTCATTGGAGTTACCTCATAATGCATACGTGCACATAGATCCCTGTTTCCATCTCATTGCAGTTATGTTATAATACATACATGCACACGGAACACTGTTTACATCTCATTGCAGTTACCTCATAATGCATACCTGCACAAGGAACACTGTTTACATCTCATTGGAGTTACCTCATAATGCATACGTGCACATAGAGCACTGTTTATATCTCATTGCAGTTACATCATAATGTATACATGCACATGGAACACTGTTTACATCTCATTGCAGTTACCTGATAATGCATACATTCACATGGAACACTGTTTATATCTCATTACAGTTACATCATAATGCATACATGCACATGGAACACTGTTTAAATCTCATTGCAGTTACATCATAATGCATACATGCACATGGAACACTGTTTACGTCTCATTGCAGTTACTTTAAAATGCATACATGCACATGGAACACTGTTTACATCGCATTGCATTTACCTCATAATGCAAAAGGCCACATGAAATACTGTTTACATCTCAGTCCAGTTACCTAGTAATTTATACATGCACATGGAACACTGTTTACATCTCATTGCAGTTATGTTGTAATGCATTCATGCACACGGAACACTGTTTCCATCTCATTGCAGTTATGTCATAATGCATACATGCACATGGAACACTGTTTACATCTCATTGCAGTTACCTCATAATGCATACGTGCACATAGAACACTGTTTCCATTTCATTGCAGTTATGTTGTAATGCATACATACACATGGAACACTGTTTACATCTAATTGCAGTTACCTCATAATGCATACGTGCACATAGAACACTGTTTCCATCTCATTGCAGTTATGTTATAATGCATACATGCACATGGAACACTGTTTACATCTCATTGCAGTTACCTCATAATGCATACCTGCACAAGGAACACTGTTTACATCTCATTGGAGTTACCTCATAATGCATACGTGCACATAGAACACTGTTTCCATCTCATTGCAGTTATGTTATAATGCATACATGCACATGGAACACTGTTTACATCTCATTGCAGTTACCTCATAATGCATACGTGCACAAGGAACACTGTTTACATCTCATTGGAGTTACCTCATAATGCATACGTGCACATAGAACACTGTTTACTTCTCATTGCAGTTATGCCATAATGCATACATCCACATGGAACACTGTTTACAACCTATTGGAGTTACCTTATAATGCATAAGTTCACATGGAACACTGTTTACATCTCATTGCAGTTACCTCATAATGCACATGGAACACTGTTCACATCTTATTGCAGTTACCGCATAATGCATATGTGCACATGGAACACTGTTTATATCTCATTGCAGATACCTTATAATCAATACATGCATACATAATGCATATCATTGCAGTTACCATGTAATGCATACATGTAAATGGAACACTGTTTACATCTCATTGCAGTTACCTCATAATGCATATGTGCACATGGAACACTGTTTATATCTCATTGCAGTTACATCATAATGCATACATGCACATGGAACACTGTTTACATCTCATTGCAGTTACCTGATAATGCATACATTCACATGGAACACTGTTTATATCTCATTACAGTTATATCATAATGCATACATGTACATGGAAAACTGTTTAAATCTCATTGCAGTTACATCATAATACATACATGCACATGGGATGCTGTTTATGTCTCATTGCAGTTATCTCAAAATGCATACATGCACATGGAACACTGTTTACATCTCATTGCAGTTACCTCATAATACATATCTGCACATGGAGCACAGTTTATATCTCATTGCAGATACCTCATAATGCATACACCCACATGGAACACTGTCTACATCTTGTTGCAGTTACCTCATAATGAATATGGGCATATAGATTGCTGTATATATCTCATTAGAGTTACCTCATAATACATATGTGCACATGGAACACTCTTTATATCTCATTGAGGTTACCTCATAATGCATACAGCACATGCACATGGAACACTATTTACATCTCATTGCAGTTACCTCATAATGTATACATGCATACCTTATTCATCTCATTGAAAGTACCTAATAATGCATGCATGCACATGGAACACTGCTTATATTTCATTGTAATTACCTCATAATGCATATGTGCACATGGAACACTGTTTGCCTCTCATTGCAGCTACCTCATAATTCATATGTGCATATGGAACACTGATTACATCTCAATGCATTTTCCTCATAATGCATGCATGCACATGTAACACTGTTTGAATCTCATTCCAGATACCTCATAATGCATATGTGCACATGGAACACTGTTTACATCTCATTGCAGTTACCTCATAATGCATATGTGCACATGGAACACTGTTTACATCTCATTGCAGTTACCTCATAATGCATACTTGCACATGGAACACTGTTTACATCTCATTGCGGTTACCTCATAATGCATACTGCACATGAAACACTGTTTACATCTCATTGCAGTTACCTCATAATGCATACGTGCACATGGAATACTGTTTAAATCTCATTGCAGTTACCTCATAATGCATATGTGCACATGGAACACCGTTTACATTTCATTGCATTGACCTCATAATGAATATCTGCAAATGGAACACTGTTTACATCTCATTGTAGTTACCGCATAATGCATAGATGCACATGGAACACTGTTTACATCTCATTGCAGTTACCTCATAATGCATACATGCACATGGAACACTGTTTACATCTCATTGCAGTTACCTCATAATGCATACATGCACATGGAACACTGTTTACATCTCATTGCAGTTACCTCATAATGCATACATGCACATGGAACACTGTTTACATCTCATTGCAGTTACCTCATAATGCATACATGCACATGGAACACTGTTGACATCTCATTGCAGTTACCTCATAATGCATACATGCACATGGGACACTGTTTACATCTCATTGCAGTTACATCATAATGCATACATGCACATGGACCACAGCTTACATCTCACTGCAGTTACCTCATAACAAATACATGCACATGGAACACTGTTTACATCTCATTGCAGTTACCTCATAATGCATATGTGCAAATGGAACACTGTTTACATCTCATTGCAGTTACGTCATAATACATACTTGCACACGAAACACTATTTCATCTCAATGCAGTTCCATAAAAATGCACACGTGTACATGCAACACTGTTTACATCTCATTGCAGTTACCTCATAATTCATACATGCACATGGAACACTGTTTACATCTCATTGCAGTTACGTCATAATGCATACATGCACATGCAACACTGCTTACATCTCATTGCAGTTACCTCATAATGTATAAGTGCACATGGAATACTGTTTACATCTCATTGTAGTTACCTCAAAATGAATATGTGCACATGGAACACTGTTTACGTCTCATTGCAGTTACCTCATAATGCATACATGCACATGGGAATCTGTTTACATCTCATTGCAGTTACCTCATAATGAATATGTGCACATGGAACACTGTTTACGTCTCATTGCAGATACCTCATAATGCATACATGCATGCATACTGCATCTCATTGCAGTTATGACATAATGCATACATGCACATGGAACACTTTTTACATCACATTGCAGTTGCCGCATAATGAATACGTGCACATGGAACACTGTTTACATCTCATTGCGGTTACCTCATAATGCATACAGTACATGCATATGGAAAGCTATTTACATCTCATTGCAGTTACGTCATAATGCATACATGCACATGCAACACTGCTTACATCTCATTGCAGTTACCTCATAATGTATAAGTGCACATGGAATACTGTTTACATCTCATTGTAGTTACCGCATAATGAATATGTGCACATGGAACACTGTTTACGTCTCATTGCAGTTACCTCATAATGCATACATGCACATGGGAATCTGTTTACATCTCATTGCAGTTACCTCATAATTCATATGTGCATATGGAACACTGATTACATCTCAATGCATTTTCCTCATAATGCATGCATGCACATGTAACACTGTTTGAATCTCATTCCAGATACCTCATAATGCATATGTGCACATGGAACTCTGTTTACATCTCATTGCAGTTACCTCATAATGCATATGTGCACATGGAACACTGTTTACAGCTAATTGCAGTCACCTCATAATGCATACTTGCACATGGAAAACTGTTTACATCTCATTGCGGTTACCTCATAATGCATATTGCACATGGAACACTGTTTACATCTCATTGCATTTACCTCATAATGCATATGTGCACATGGAATACTGTTTAAATCTCATTGCAGTTACCTCATAATGCATATGTGCACATGGAACATTGTTTACATCTCATTGCATTGACCTCATAATGCATATCTCCAAATGGAACACTTTTTACATCTCATTGTAGTTACCGCATAATGCATAGATGCACATTCAACACTTTTTACATCTCATTGCAATTACGTCATAATGCATAGATGCACATGGAACACTGTTTACATCTCATTGCAGTTATGTCATAATGCATACATGCACATGGAACACTGTTTACATCTCATTGCAGTTACCTCATAATGCATACATACACTTGGAACACTGTTTACATCTCATTGCAGTTACCTCATAATGCATACATGCACATGAACCACAGCTTACATCTCACTGCAGTTATCTCATAACAAATACATGCACATGTAACACTGTTTACATCTCATTGCAGTTAACTCATAATGCATGCACGCAAATGGAACACTGTTTACATCTCATTGCAGTTACCTCATAATACATACTTGCACATGAAACACTGTTTCATCTCATTGCAATTCCATAAAAATGCACACGTGTATATGCAACAATGTGTACATCTCATTGCAGTTACCTCATAATTCATACATGCACATGGAACACTGTTTACATCTCATTGCAGTTATGTCATAATGCATACATGCACATGCAACACTGCTTACATCTCATTGAAGTTACCTCATAATGCATACATGCACATGGGACACTGTTTACATCTCATGGTAGTTACCGCATAATGAATATGTGCACATGGAACACTGTTTACGTCTCATTGCAGTTACCTCATAATGCATACATGCACATGGGAATCTGTTTACATCTCATTTCAGTTACATCATAATGAATATGTGCACATGGAACACTGTTTACGTCTCATTGCAGATACCTCATAATGCATACATGCATGCATACTGCATCTCATTGCAGTTATGACATAATGCATACACGCACATGGAACACTTTTTACATCACATTGCAGTTGCCTCATAATGAATACGTGCACATGGAACACTGTTTACATCTCATTGCGGTTACCTCATAATGCATACAGTACATGCATATGGAAAGCTATTTACATCTCATTGCAGTTACATCATAATGCATACATGCACATGCAACACTGCTTACATCTCATTGCAGTTACCTCATAATGTATAAGTGCACATGGAATACTGTTTACATCTCATTGTAGTTACCACATAATGAATATGTGCACATGGAACACTGTTTACGTCTCATTGCAGTTACCTCATAATGCATACATCATAATGCATACATGCACATGGAAGACTATTTACATCTCATTGCAGTTACTTCATAATGCATACATGCACATGGAACACTATTGACATCTCATTGCAGATACCTCATAATGCATACATGCATGCATACTGCATCTCATTGCAGTTACCACATAATGCATACATGCACATGGAACACTTTTTACATCACATTGCAGTTGCCTCATAATGAATACATGCACATGGAACACTGTTTATATCTCATTGCGGTTACCTCATAATGCATACAGTACATGCATATGGAAAGCTATTTACAGCTCATTGCAGTTATGTCATAATGCATACATGCACATGGAACAATGTTTACATCTCATTGCAGTTACCTCATAATGCATACATACACTTGGAACACTGTTTACTTCTCATTGCAGTTACCTCATAATGCATACATGCACATGGAAGACTATTCATAGGTTCATAGGTTCATACTAGGCTATCTGCCCTAGGGCATTTATAAGCCTATCCAGAATGTGTTTGGCTTTCGCCACCCATTTTAAATTTATTTTGCTATGCCCTTTTTCGAGGTTAGTATACTGTGCCTCTGTCTAACAGTGACACAGAAGTGATACCGGGGGTAAACCTACGATCTCCCATCCACTCATCAAGATTTCTCTTGAAGAGAGTCAATGAGGGACTCTTCCTAACCTGGACTGGGATTTTATTCCAGAGTGAAGGGAGCCTCTGGGTTATGAATCTGTCCCTCCAGCATGTCCTATTTATTTCAGTGCTGAGGTTCAAGTCTCTTGAGAGTGTAGCTTGATGGGATTTGGATTTTCTGAGGTGCAGCATATCCATTAATTCTGGGTTGGACATGGCTTTATACGTCAGGCACAGATCGCCTCTGAACAGGCGGTATGCCACTGAGTAGAGCTGGAGTTTCTTTAACCGGGCAGCATATGGCATCTGTTTGATCCTCTTGGTGAGGTACTTTTGGGGTCTTTCCAGTTGCTGCAGGTGTCTGGTAAGGTACATCCCAAAAGGGGCATTGTACTCAATTATGGGCCTGATGAGGGATGAGTAAAGAGGCACGATGACCTCCCCTGATCTAGATGTGAATCCCTTCATGATTAGGTGGGCTATATAAAATGTTTTTCTAACCACTTTGGCCACATGGTTGTCAAATGAGAGATTGCTATCAACTTGGGTCCCAGGTCCCTAATTACTTCTTCTGTACTTAATGGATTACCACCTATGTGGTAATTTGTGGGCACTTTGTTTTGCCAAAGGGATGACTATACACTTTTGGCATTTAGCTTGAGGCCATGGCTCTGGCACCAGTTGTCTGTTTCTATGAGGCCCTTTTGGAGGATGCTTGTGTCTGCTGGACAGTCGATTATGGCGCCCAGTTTGCAGTAATCTGAACTTGGTCAGCCACAGTCCTTCC